>NC_063264.1:20756486-20971673 GCF_019578655.1 Ricinus communis
TTGTTTTCTAATATTGACAAATATACCTCTCTTACGAGGTTTTTCTCTCATATTACCAATATACTACTTTTTTGGGTTTGTTTTCTTTTGTTGAAAGATATACCCCTCTTATGGGGTTGTTGTCTCATATTGACAAATATACCACTTTTTTGTGGTTGTTTCCTCATTTTGAAAGATATATCCTTCTTACGTGTTAGTTTTCTAATATTAACAAATATACCTCTCTTACGGGTTAGTTTTCTCAAATTGATGAATATACCACTTTTTTGGGGTTGTTTTCTTTTTTTGAAAGATATACCTCTTTTATGGGTTTTCTAATATCGAAAAATATACCCCTCTTACGGCGTTGTTTTCTAATATTGACAAATATACCAATATTACAGGGTTATTTTCTCAGATTTACAAATATGCCCCTCTTGTGGGGTTGTTTTGTAATTTTGATAAATATACCTCTCTTACGGGGTTGTTTTCTCGTATTAAAAAATATACTTTTTTGGGGTTGTCTTCTCATCTAAGCAAATATACCACTTTTTTGTGGTTGTTTTCTCATGTTGAAAGATATATCCCACTTAAGGGGTTGTTTTCTAATATTGACAAATATACCCCTCTTAGGGGGTTACTTTCTTATATTAACAAATATACTCCCCTTACTCGGTTGTTTTATCATATGAAAAAATATAGCACTTTTTCGGGGTTGTTTTCTCAAATTGACAAATACACCACTTTTTTGGGGTTGTTTTCTCATCTTGAAAGATATACCCCTCTTATCGGGTTGTTTCTAATATTGACAATTGTACCCCTCTTACGGGGTTATTTTTACATATTAACAAATATAAGACATTTTTTGGGTTGTTTTCTCATATTGAAAGATATAATCCTCTTTACAGTTGTTCTAATATTGTAAATATTGATCTTAAAGGTTGTTTTCTCATTATCACAAATATACTATTATTTTTGGGTTGTTTTCTCATTTTGAAATATATATACCCCTTTTACGAGGTTATTTTCTAATATTGACAAATATTCCCATCTTACGGGATTATTTTCTCATATTAAAAAATATACTACTTTTTTGGGGTTGTTTTCTCATGTTAAAAGATATACCCCTCTTATAGGATTGTTTTCTAATATTGACAAATGTACCCCTCTTACGGGGTTGTTTTCTTATATTGACAAATATACCACTCTTTTGGGGTTGTTTTATCACGTTCGAAGATATACTCGTCTTACGGGATTATTTTCTAATATTGACAAATCTACCCCTCTTATGGAGTTGTTTTGTTATATTAAACAGTATCTCACTTTTCTGTGGTTGTTTCCTCATGTTGAAAGATATGTCCCTCTTACAGGATTGTTTTCAATTATTGACAAATATAATGCTCTTACGGGGTTGTTTTTTTATATTAAAAAATATACCAGTTTTTTGGGATTGTTTTCTCATGTTGAAAGATAAATAGCTCTTATAGAGATGTTTTCTAATATTGACAAATATAACCCTCCTACGGGGTTATTTTATAATATTGACAAATATACCCCTCTTACGAGGTTATTTTCTCATATTTCCAAATATACCAATTTTTTGGGGTTGTTTTCTAATATTGACAAATATACCCCTCTTACGGGGTTGTTTTCTAATATTGATAAATATACCCCTCTTACGGGATCGTTTTCTCCTACTGATAAATATACCACTTTTTTGGGGTTGCTTTCTCATGTTAAAAGATATATCCCTCTAACATGGTTGTTTTCTAATACTGACAAATATACCCCTTTTACGGGGTTGTTTTCTCATATTAAAAAATATACTACTTTTCTGGCGTTGTTTCTTCATGTTGAAAGATATACCTTTCTTACGGGGTTGTTTTTTAATATGGATAAATATACCCCTCTTACGGGATCATTCTCCCCTATTGATAAATATACCACTTTTTTGGAGTTGTTTTCTTATGTTCAAAGATATATCCCTCTTGGGTTTATTTTCTAATATTGACAAATATACCCTCTTACGGTGTTCTTTTCTCGTATTAAAAAATATACCACTTTTTTGGGGTTATTTTCTCATGTTAAAAGATATACCCCTCTTACGGGGTTGTTTACTAATATTGAGTTGTTTTCTCATGTTGACAAATATATCTCTCTTACGGAGTTGTTTTCTAATATTGACAAATATACCCTCTTACGGGTCGTTTTCTCTTGACAAATATATACCACTTTTTGGAGTTGTTTTCTTAGGTTCAAAGATATATCCCTCTTACAGGTTTGTTTTCTAATATTGACAAATATACCCCTCTTACGGGATTATTTTCTCCTATTGATAAATATACCACTTTTTTGGAGTTGTTTTCTTAAGTTCAAAGATATATCCCTCTTACGGGTTTGTTTTCTAATATTGACAAATATACCCCTCTTACGGGGTTGTTTTCTCATGTTGAGAAACATACCACTTTTTTGGGGTTGTTTTCTCATGTTGTAAGATATATCCCTCTTATAGGTTGTTTTCTAATACTGACAAACATACGCCTTTTACAGGGTTGTTTTCTCATATTAAAAAATATACTACTTTTCTGGCGTTGTTTTCTCATGTTGAAAGATATACCCCTCTTACGGGGTTGTTTTCTAATATGGATAAAGATACCTCTTTTACGGGGTTGTCTGCTCTTGTTGACAAACATACCACTTTTTAGGGGTTGTTTTCTCATGTTGAAAGATATACCCCTCTTACTGGGTTATGTTCTAATATTGACAAACATTCCCGTCTTACGGGGTTGTTTTCCCATTTTCACAAATATGCTACTTTTTTTGGGTTGTTTTTCATTTTGAAATTTATACCCCTCTTACGGGGTTGTGTTCTAATATTGACAAATATACCCCTGTTATGAGGTTGTTTTCTAGTATTGACAAATATACCCATCTTACGGGATTGTTTTCTCGTATTAAAAAATATACCACTTTTTTTATGGTTTTTTCTCATGTTGAAAGATATACCCCTCTTATAGGGTTGTTTTCTAATATTACCAAATATACCCCTCTTACGGGGTTGCTTTCTAATATTGACAAATATACCCCTCTTACGGGATCGTTTTCTCCTATTAATAAATATACCACTTTTTTGGACTTATTTTCCTATCTTCAAAGATATATCGCTCTTACGGGTTTGTTTTCTAATATTGACAAATGTACCCCTCTTACGGTGTTCTTTTCTCGTATTAAAAAATATACCACTTTTTTGGGGTTTTTTGTAATGTTGAAAGATATACCCCTCTTACGGGGCTGTTTTCTAATATTGAGTTATTTTCTCATGTTGACAAATATATCTCTCTTATGGAGTTGTTTTCTAATACTGACAAATATACCCCTCTTACGGGATCGTTTTCTCCTATTGATAAATATACCACTTTTTTGGAGTTGTTTTCTTAGGTTCAAAGATATATCCCTCTTATGGGTTTGTTTTCTAATATTGACAAATATACCCCTCTTACGGGGTTGTTTTCTCATGTTGAAAAATATACCACTTTTTTAGGGTTGTTTTCTCATGTTGTAAGATATATCGCTCTTACAGGTTGTTTTCTAATACTGACAAACATATCCCTTTTACAAGGTTGTTTTCCCATATTCATAAATATACTACTTTTCTGGCGTTATTTTCTCATGTTGAAAGATATACCCCTCTTACGGGGTTGTTTTCTAATATGGATAAATATACATCTTTTACGGGGTTGTCTTCTCTTGTTGACAAACATACCACTTTTTAGGGGTTGTTTTCCTATTTTCACAAATATGCTACTTTTTTTAGGTTGTCTTCTCATTTTAAAATTTATACCCCTCTTACGGGGTTGTGTTCTAATATTGACAAATATACCCCTGTTACGAGGTTGCTTTCTAGTATTGATAAATATACCCATCTTACGGGATTGTTTTCTCGTATTAAAAAATATACCACTTTTTTGGTGTTGTTTTCTCATGTTGAAAGATATACCCCTCTTATAGGGTTGTTTTCTAATATTGCCAAATATACCCCTCTTACGGGGTTGTTTTCTAATATTGACAAATATACCCCTCTTACGGGATCGTTTTCTCCTATTGATAAATATACCACTTTTATGGAGTTGTTTTCTTATGTTCAAAGATATATCCCTCTTACGGGTTTGTTTTCTAATATTGACAAATATACCCCTCTTACGGTGTTCTTTTCTCGTATTAAAAAATATTCCACTTTTTTGGGGTTATTTTCTCATGTTGAAAGATATACCCCCTTATGGGGTTGTTTTCTAATATTGAGTTGTTTTCTCATGTTGACAAATATATCTCTCTTACGGAGTTGTTTTCTAATATTGACAAATATACCCCTCTTACGGGATCGTTTTCTCCTATTGATAAATATACCACTTTTTTGGAGTTGTTTTCTTAGGTTCAAAGATATATCCTTCTTACGGGTTTATTTTCTAATATTGACAAATATACCCCTCTTACGGGATTGTTTTCTCATGTTGAAAAATATACCACTTTTTTGGGGTTGTTCTCTCATGTTGTAAGATATATCCCTCTTACAGGTTGTTTTCTAATACTGACAAACATACCCCATTTACAGGGTTGTTTTCTCATATTCAAAAATATACTACTTTTCTGGCGTTGTTTCTTAATGTTGAAAGATATACCTTTCTTACGGGGTTATTTTTTAATATGGATAAATATACCTCTCTTACGGGGTTGTTTTCTCTTGTTGACAAACATACTACTTTTTTGGGGTTGTTTTCTCATGTTGAAAGATATACCCCTCTTACGGGGTATTTTCTAATATTGACAAACATTCCCGTCTTACGAGGTTGTTTTCTCATTTTCACAAATATACTACTTTTTTTGGGTTGTTTTCTCATTTTGAAATATATACCCCTCTTACGGAGTTTGTTCTAATATTGACAATATACCCTTCTTACAAGGTTGTTTTCTAGTATTGACAAATATACCCATCTTACGGGATTGTTTTCTCGTAATAAAAAATATACCACTTTTTTGGAGTTGGTTTCTCAAGTTGAAGATATACCCCTCTTATGGGGTTGTTTTCTAATATTGCCAAATATACCCATCTTACAGGGTTGTTTTCTAATATTGACAAATATACCCCTCTTACGGGGTTATTTTCTAATATTGACAAATATACCCCTCTTACGGGATCGTTTTCTTCTATTGATAAATATACCACTTTTTTGGAGTTGTTTTCTTAGGTTCAAAGATATATCCCTCTTACAGTTTTGTTTTCTAATATTGACAAATATACCCCTCTTACGGTGTTCTTTTCTCGTATTAAAAAATATACCACTTTTTTGGGGTTATTTTCTCATGTTGAAAGATATACCCCTCTTACGGGTTTGTTTTCTAATATTGAGTTGTTTTCTCATGTTGACAAATATATCTCTCTTACGGGGTTATTTTCTAATATTGACAAATATACCCCTCTTACGGGATCGTTTTCTCCTATTGATAAATATACCACTTTTTTGGAGTTGTTTTCTTAGGTTCAAAGATATATCCCTCTTACGGGTTTGTTTTCTAATATTGACAAACATACCCCTTTTACAGGGTTGTTTTCTCATATTAAAAAATATACTACTTTTCTGGCGTTGTTTTCTCATGTTGAAAGATATACCCCTCTTACGGGGTTGTTTTCTAATATGGATAAATATACCTCTTTTACGGGGTTGTCTTCTCTTGTTGGCAAACATACCACTTTTTAGGGGTTGTTTTCTCATGTTGAAAGATATACCCCTCTTACTAGGTTATTTTGTAATATTGACAAACATTCCCGTCTTACAGGGTTGTTTTCCCATTTTCACAAATATGCTACTTTTCTTAGGTTGTTTTCTCATTTTGAAATTTATACCCCTCTTACGGGGTTGTGTTCTAATATTGACAAATATACCCCTGTTACGAGTTTGTTTTCTAGTATTGACAAATATACCCCTCTTACGGGATTGTTTTCTCGTATTAAAAAATATACCACTTTTTTGGTGTTGTTTTCTCATGTTGAAAGATATACCCCTCTTATGGGGTTGTTTTCTAATATTGCCAAATATACCCCTCTTACGGGGTTATTTTCTAATATTGACAAATATACCCCTCTTACGGGATCGTTCTCTCCTATTGATAAATATACCACTTTTTTGGAGTTGTTTTCTTATGTTCAAAGATATATCCCTCTTACGGGTTTGTTTGATAATATTGACAAATATACCCCTCTTACGGTGTTCTTTTCTCGTATTAAAAAATATACCACTTTTTTGGGGTTATTTTCTCATGTTGAAAGATATACCCCTCTTACGGGGTTGTTTTCTAATATTGAGTTGTTTTCTCATGTTGACAAATATCTCTCTTACGGAGTTGTTTTCTAATATTGACAAATATACCCCTCTTATGGGATCGTTTTCTCCTATTGATAAATATACCACTTTTTTGGAGTTGTTTTCTTAGGTTCAAAGATATATCCCTCTTACGGGTTTATTTTCTAATATTGACAAATATACCCCTCTTACGGGATTGTTTTCTCCTATTGATAAATATACCACTTTTTTGGAGTTGTTTTCTTAAGTTCAAAGATATATCCCTCTTACGGGTTTATTTTCTAATATTGACAAATATACCCCTCTTACGGGGTTGTTTTCTCATGTTGTAAGATATATCCCTCTTACAGGTTGTTTTCTAATACTGACAAACATACCCCTTTTACAGGGTTGTTTTCTCATATTCAAAAATATACTACTTTTCTGGCGTTGTTTTCTGATGTTGAAAGATACACCCCTCTTACGGGGTTGTTTTCTAATATGGATAACGATACCTCTTTTACGGGGTTGTCTGCTCTTATTGACAAACATACCACTTTTTAGGGGTTGTTTTCTCATGTTGAAAGATATACCCCACTTACTGGGTTATTTTCTAATATTGACAAACATTCCCGTCTTACGGGGTTGTTTTCCCATTTTCACAAATATGCTACTTTTTTTGGGTTGTTTTCTCATTTTGAAATTTATACCCCTCTTACAGGGTTGTGTTCTAATATTGACAAATATACCCCTGTTACGAGGTTGTTTTCTAGTATTGACAAATATACCCATCTTACGTGATTATTTTCTCGTATTAAAAAATATACCACTTTTTTGGTGGTTTTTTCTCATGTTGAAAGATATACCCCTCTTATAGGGTTGTTTTCTAATATTACCAAATATACCCCTCTTACAGGGTTGTTTTCTAATATTGACAAGTATACCCCTCTTACGGGATCGTTTTCTCCTATTGATAAATATACCACTTTTTTGGAGTTGTTTTCCTATCTTCAAAGATATATCGCTCTTACGGGTTTATTTTCTAATATTGACAAATGCACCCCTCTTACGGTGTTCTTTTCTCGTATTAAAAAATATACCACTTTTTTAGGGTTATTTTGTAATGTTGAAAGATATACCCCTCTTACGGGGCTGTTTTCTAATATTGAGTTATTTTCTCATGTTGACAAATATATCTCTCTTACGGAGTTGTTTTCTAATATTGACAAATATACCCCTCTTACGGGATCGTTTTCTCCTATTGATAAATATACCACTTTTTTGGAGTTCTTTTCTTAGGTTCAAATATATATCCCTCTTACGGGTTTGTTTTCTAATATTGACAAATATACCCCTCTTACGGGGTTGTTTTCTCATGTTAAAAAATATACCACTTTTTTGGGGTTGTTTTCTCATGTTGTAAGATATATCCCTCTTAGAGGTTGTTTTCTAATACTAACAAACATATCCCTTTTACAGGGTTGTTTTCTCATATTCAAAAATATACTACTTTTCTGGCGTTGTTTTCTCATGTTGAAAGATATACCCCTCGTACAGGGTTGTTTTCTAATATGGATAAATATACCTCTTTTACGGGGTTGTCTTCTCTTGTTGACAAACATACCATATTTTGTAGGGGTTGTTTTCCCATTTTCACAAATATGCTACTTTTTTTGGGTTGTTTTCTCATGTTGAAAGATATACCCCACTTACGGGGTTGTTCTCTAATATTGATAAATATACCCCTCTTACGGGGTTGTTTTCTCATATTGATAATTATACCACTTTTTTGGGGTTGTTTTCTCATTTTGAAAGATATACCTTCTTACGGGGTTGTGTTCTAATATTGAAAAATATACCCCTCTAACGGGGTTGTTTCCTAATATTGATAAATATAGCCCTCTTACGGGGTTGTTTTCTCGTATTAAAAAATATATCCATTTTTTGGGTTGTTTTCTCATGTTGGAAAATATACCACTCTTATGGGGTTATTTTCTAATATTGACAAATGTACCCCTCTTTCAAAGTTATTTTCTAATATTGATAAATATACCCCTCTTAAAGGGTTGTTTTCTAATATTGACAAATATACCCCTCTTACAGTGTTGTTTTCTAAAATTGATAAATATATTATTTTTTTTGGGTTGTTTTCTCTTGTTGAAAAACATACACCTCTTACGGGGTTGTTTTCTAATATTGATAAATATACCTATCTTACGGGGTTGTTTTCTCATATTGACAAATGTACCACTTTTTTATGGTTGTTTTCTCATGTTGAAAGATATACCCCTCTTACAGGGTTGTTTTCTAATATTAACAAATATACCCCTCTTACGGGGTTGTATTCTCATATTGACAAATATACCACATTTTTGGGGTTGTTTTCTCATTTTGAAATATATACCCCTCTTACGGGGTTGTGTTCTAATATTGACGAATATACCACACTTACGTGGTTGATTTCTCATATTGACAAATATCCCACTTTTTTGGGGTTCTTCTCTCATGTTGAATGATATACCCCTCCTACCGGGTTATTTTCTCATATTTACAATATACCCCGCCATCTTACGGTTGTTTTCTCTTATTAACAAATATACCACTTTTTTGGGGTTGTTTTCTCGTTTTGCCATATATACCTTCACTTTTGGTTGTTTCTTAATATTGAAAAATATACCACACTTTCGTGGTTGTTTTCTCATATTTACAAATATACCACTTTTTTGGGGTTGTTTTCTCATGTTGAATGGTATACCCCTCTTACGGGGTTATTTTCTAATATTGACAAATGTACCCCTCTTTCAAAGTTATTTTCTAATATTGATAAATATACCCCTCTTAAAGGGTTGTTTTCTAATATTGACAAATATACCCCTCTTACAGTGTTGTTTTCTAAAATTGATAAATATATTATTTTTTTTGGGTTGTTTTCTCTTGTTGAAAAACATACACCTCTTACGGGGTTGTTTTCTAATATTGATAAATATACCTATCTTACGGGGTTGTTTTCTCATATTGACAAATGTACCACTTTTTTATGGTTGTTTTCTCATGTTGAAAGATATACCCCTCTTACAGGGTTGTTTTCTAATATTAACAAATATACCCTCTTACGGAGTTGTATTCTCATATTGACAAATATACCACATTTTTGGGGTTGTTTTCTCATTTTGAAATATACCCTCTTACTTGGGGTTGTGTTCTACATCGATTAACATATACACACTTACGTGGTTGATTTCTCATATTGACAAATATCCCACTTTTCGGGGTTCTTCTCCCATCATATTTGAATAGATATACCCCTCTAGGTTATTTTCTCATATTTACAATATACCCTTACGAGGTTGTTTTCTCATATTAACAAATATACCACTTTTTTAGGGTTGTTTTCATTTCGCCATATTACACCTCCTACTTCGGTTGTTTTCTAATATTGAAAAATATACCACACTTTAAGTTTGTTTTCTATTGACAAATATACCACTTTTCGGGTTGTTTTCTCATGTTGAATGGTATACCCCTCTTACGGGGTTATTTTCTAATATTGACAAATGTACCCCTCTTTCAAAGTTATTTTCTAATATTGATAAATATACCCCTCTTAAAGGGTTGTTTTCTAATATTGACAAATATACCCCTCTTACAGTGTTGTTTTCTAAAATTGATAAATATATCATTTTTTTTGGGTTATTTTCTCTTGTTGAAAAACATACACCTCTTACGGGGTTGTTTTCTAATATTGATAAATATACCTATCTTATGGGGTTGACAAATGTACCACTTTTTTATGGTTGTTTTCTCATGTTGAAAGATATACCCCTCTTACGGTGTTGTTTTCTAATATTAAAAAATATACCCCTCTTACGGGGTTGTATTCTCATATTGACAAATATACCACATTTTTGGGGTTGTTTTCTCATTTTGAAATATATACCCCTCTTACGGGGTTGTGTTCTAATATTGACGAATATACCACACTTACGTGGTTGATTTCTCATATTGACAAATATCCCACTTTTTTGGGGTTCTTCTCTCATGTTGAATGATATACCCCTCCTACCGGGTTATTTTCTCATATTTACAATATACCCCGCTTACGGGGTTGTTTTCTCATATTAACAAATATACCACTTTTTTGGGGTTGTTTTCTCGTTTTGCCATATATACCCCTCTTACGGGATTGTTTTCTAATATTGAAAAATATACCACACTTTCGTGGTTGTTTTCTCATATTGACAAATATACCACTTTTTTGGGGTTGTTTTCTCATGTTGAATGGTATACCCCTCTTACGGGGTTATTTTCTAATATTGACAAATATACCCCTCTTACGGGGTTGTTTTCTCATATTAAAAAATATATCACTTTTCTGGGGTTGTATTCTCATTTTTTCTATTATAAACAAATATATCGCTCTTACGGGATTGTTTTCTGATCTATAAAATATACCACTTTTTTAGGGTTTCCTTCTTATTTTGAAACATATACCCCTGTTACGGGGTTGTTTTCTAATATTGACAAATATACCCCTCTTTCCGGGTTGTTTTCTCATATTAAAAAATATACTTTTTTCGGGTTGTTTTCTCAGGTTGAAAGATATACCCCTTTTACAGGGTTGTTTTGTAATATTGACAAATATATCCCTCTTCCTAATGTTAACAAATATTCCCTTCTTACGAGGTGATTTTCTATTATTGAGAATATACCCCTCTTACGGGGTTGTTTTTTCAGGTTGGAAGATGTACCCCTCTTACGGGGTTGTTTTCTAATATTGACAAATGTACCCCCTCTTACAGGTTGTTTTTTCAAGTTGACAAATACACTACTTTTTTGGGGTTGTTTTCTCATGTTGAAAGATATACCCCTCTTACGGGGTTGTTTTCTAATATTGATAAATATACCCCTCTTCCTAATATTAATAAATATTCCCTTCTTACAGGGCGGTTTTCTATTATTGAGAAATATACCCCTCTTACGAGGTTATTTTTTCATGTTGAAAGATATACCCCTCTTACGGGGTTGTTTTCTAATATTGACAAATGTACCCCGTCTTACGGGTTGTTTTCTGATGTTGACAAATATACTACTTTTTCGGTGTTGTTTTCTTATTTTGAAAGATATGCCCCTCTTACGGGGTTGTTTTCTTGTATTGACAAATATACGATTTTTTTGGGGTTATTTTCTCATTTTGTAAGATATACTCTTACGGGGTTGTTTCCTAATACTGACAAATATACCATTCTTATGGGGTTGTTTTCTTGTATTAAAAAATATACCCCTTTTTTGGGGTTATTTTCTCATCTTGAAAGATATACCCCTTTTATGGAGTTGTTTTCTAATATTGACAAATATACCCCTCTTACAGGGTTGTTTTCTAATATTGACATATATACCCCCTCTTACGGGGTTGTTTTCTCGTATTAAAAAATAAACCACTTTTTTAGGGTTGTTTTCTGATGTTGAAAGATATACCGCTCTTACGAGGTTGTTTTCTAATACTGACAAATATACCCCTCTTACAGTGTTGTTTTCTGAAATTGATAAATATATCACTTTTTTGGGTTGTTTCCTCATGTTGAAAGATATACCCCTCTTACAGGGTTTTTTCTAATATTGATAAATATACCAATCTTACGGGGTTGTTTTCTTATATTGACAAATGTACCACTTTTTTATGGTTGTTTTCTTATGTTGAAAGATATACCCCTCTTACGGGGTTGTTTTCTAATATTAACAAATATACCCCTCTTACGGCATTGTTTTCTCATTTTGAAATATATACCCCTCTTACGGGATTGTCTTTTAAAATTGACAAATATACCGCACTTACGTGGTTGTTTTCTCATATTGACAAATATACCACTTATTTGGGGTTGTTTTCTCATGTTGAATGATATACCCCTCTTACGGGGTTGTTTTCTCATATTGATAAATATACCCTTTTTAAGGGGTTGTTTTCTCATATTAACAAATATACCACTTTTTTGGGGTTGTTTTCTCATTTTGAAATATGTGCCACTCTTATGGGGTTGATTTCTGATATTGACAAATATACGACTTTTTTGGGGTTGTTTTCTCATGTTGAATGATATACCCCTCTTACGGTGTTGTTTTCTAATATTGACAAATATACCCTTCTTACGGGGTCGTTTTCTCATATTGACAAATATACAACTTTTTTGGGGTTATTTTCTCATTTTGAAACATATACCCCACTTACGGGTTTGTTTTATAATATTGACAAATACACCCCTCTTACGGGGTTTTTTTTCTCATATTGACAAAGATTCCGCTATTCTAGTGTTGTTTTCTCATGTTGAAAGATATATCTCCCTTACGGCGTTATTTTCTGATATTGATAAATATACCACTCTTACGGGGTTGTTTTCTCATATTGATAAATATACCACTTTTTAGGGTTGTTTTCTCATGCTGAAAGATATACCCCTCTTTCGAGGTTGTTCTCTAATATTGGCAAATATGCCTCCCTTACGGGGTTGTTTCCTAATGTTGACAAATATACCGCTCTTACGAGGTTGTTTCTTCATATTGACAAACATTCGACTTTTTTCGGGTTCTTTTCTCATGTTGAAAGATATAACCCTCTTACGGGGTTGTTTTCTAATATTGACAGATATACCCCACTTACATGATTGTTTTCTCATATTGACAAATATACCACTTTTTTAGGGTTGTTTTCTAATGTGGAATGATATACCCTTCTTACGGGGTTGTTTTCTAATATTTACAAATATACCCCTTTGACGGGGTTGTTTTCTCATATTGACAAATATACTGCTTTTTTGGGGTTGTTTTCTCATTTTGAAATATATACCCCTCTGATGGGGTTGTGTTCTATTATTTACAAATATACCACACTTACGTGGTTGTTTTCCAAAATTGACAAATATACCACTTTTTGTGGTTATTTTCTCCTGTTGAATGATATACCCCTCTTACGGGGTTGTTTTATAATATTAACAAATATACCCCTCTTACAGGGTTGTTTGCTCAAATTGACAAATATACCACTTTTTTGGGTTGTCTTCTCATTTTTAAACAAGTACCCCTCTTACGGGGTTGTGTTCTAATATTGACAAATATATCCCTCTTACGGGTTTATTTTCTAATATTGACAAATATTCCCCTCTTACGGGGTTTCTTTCTCATATTAACAAATATACCACCTTTTTAGTGTTGTTTTCTTATTTTGAAACATATACCCCTCTTACGGGTTTATTTTATAATATTGAAAAATATACCCCTCTTACGGAGTTTTTTTCTCATATTGACAAATATTCCGCTTTTCTGGGGTTGTTTTCTCATGTTGAAAGATATATCTCTCTTACGCCGTTGTTTTCTGATATTGATAAATATACCCCTCTTACGGGGTTGTTTTCTCATATTGACAAATATATCACTTTTTTAGGGTTGTTTTCTCATGTTGAAAGATATACCCCTCTTACGGGGTTGTTCTTTAATATTGACAAATATACCTCCCTTACGGGGTTGTTTCCTAATATTGATAAATATACCCCTCTTACGGTGTTCTTTTCTCGTATTAAAAAATATACCACTTTTTTGGGGTTATTTTCTCATGTTGAAAGATATACCCCTCTTACGGGGTTATTTTCTAATATTGAGTTGTTTTCTCATGTTGACAAATATACCCATCTTACGGGGTTGTTTTCTAATTTTGATAAATATACTGCTTTTGCGGGGTTATTTTCTCATATTGACAAATATACCACTTTTTTGGAGTTGTTTTCTCTTGTTGAAAGAAATACCCCTCTTATGGGGTTGTTTTCCAATATTGATAAATGTACTCCTCTTATGGGGTTGTTTTCTCATATTCACAAATATACTACTTTTTTGGGGTTGTTTTCTAATTTTGAAAGATATACCCCTCTTACGGGGTTGTTTTCTCATATTGACAAATATACCACTTTTTTGGGGTTCTTTTCTCATGTTGTAAGATATACCCCCCTTACGTGATTGTTTTATAATATTGACAAATATACCCTTCTCACGGGGTTGTTTTCTCATATTGAAAAATATACCAAATTCTTAGGGTTGTTTTGTCATGTCGAAAGATATACCACTCTTACGAGTTGTTTACTAATAGTGATAAATATACCCCTCTTACGGGGTTATTTTCCAATATTTACAAATGTACCCCTCTTACGGGGTTGTTTTCTCGTAGTGACAAATATACTACTTTTATGGACTTGTTTTCTCATGTTGAAAAATATACCCCTCTTGCAGGGATGTTTTCTAATATTGATAAATATACCCCTCTTACAGGGTTGTTTTCTAATATTAACAAATATACCCCTGTTATGGAGTTGTTTTCTCAAATGGACAAATATACGACTTTTTTGGGATTTTTTTCTCATGTTGAAAGATATAACCCTCTAACGGGGTTGTTTTCTAATATTGAAAAATATACCCCACTTATATGATTGTTTTCTCATATTGACAAATATACCACTTTTTTGGGGTTGTTTTCTCATGTTGAATGATATACCCCTCTTACGGGGTCGTCTTCTAATATTGATAAATATACCCTTCTTACGGGGTTGTTTTCTCATATTGACAAATATACAACTTTTTTGGGGTTGTTTTCTCATTTTGAAACATATACCCCACTTACGGGTTTGTTTTATAATATTGACAAATACACCCCTCTTACGGTGTTTTTTTCTCATATTGACAATGATGGGCTAAATTGTGTTAGCTACAATCTAAGGCAGTGTACCTATCAATGCAATCTAGCACTAATGGCGAGTATCAAGGTCGTATTCCTCGGGAAAGTGAAAGCCCAGAGTTACTCCTTTGTTCTTTATTATATTAACCTAAAATGAGTGATGAATACTTTCTAAACTAACTAATAGCTACAATCTAAGTTCTAAGGGAGATGCAAGAGTAATTGATAACTAAAATAACTAAGGCAAGAGAGCAAACCCAAAGGGAACCTAAACTAGTTGGCAATCAAACAAAAGATAAAGGATTGTTGAGTCTAATTATGCTACCTGTGGACGAATTCTTAACTGAATTCGGTTTCTCTCTCGAGATAACCGAATTCCTAAATCTAATAACCTAAAGTTGGAATCTCTTCCTAACAATTGATTCTTAAATTAGCATTAGGCTTTAATCCGCCTCTATTAAGCTTTGTTAATTCTTAATCCGGTTAGTTAATTATCCTTATCTCTAAGCGATTATTAACTAGTTCTTGCTATTCAAAATTCCAATTGCCAAATGGACTTCTCAATCACACAAAGCAATCTAAACACACAATTCACAATGTCTCATGAACAATGCATTATCTTATTAATACTGAAAGCAAGAAGAATATAAAACTAACCCAAACAATCCAACAATATAGTACTAAGCCAACATAGTAAAGAAATCCCAATGGATTTATTCAATCTAGCTAGTCATATTCATTATCAAAATACACAAGAATTCAATTACAACAATGAGTAAAGGTAGAGAAAACCCGATTACACCCTTGGATGAGAGTAAACAGCCCCAATTCCTCTTGCTCGAATTGAATCGATTCTTGTTCCTCTTGCTCGATTTGAAAACCAATCAACGAACCTCGCCCAATCTTCAATCTTTGAAGGGAATCCGATTGAAACCTTGATCCAAGTCTCATTTTCCCTTGGGTTCAGCTCAGAAAACCCTTAAACAGAGAAAAATTAGGGTTTGGGACGTTCTCCCCCGCTCTCCTTTCTTTTTTTCCTCTCCTCTTTCTTTTAACTAATTCCCCCTTGTCGCCGCCAACACGGCCATGTTACTGCCGTGTTAGGAACATGGTTTGGTGTTCCTTGCCGTGTTACTCTCTGTGGTCGTGCTGCATAAGAACTACTTCCTCTTTGATGTTTGACACGGCCATTTTGGTGGCCGTGTTGGGAACACGGCCAGTGTTCAAACCAACACGGCCATGTTCAGCTTCCTCATGCTCGTACATAGCTTGTTTCGGCAGCTTTGATGTCCAATTATGCTCTAATTCTTTCCTTTATCATCCTTTGACTTCTTTTGGACCTAATGCACACAAACAGACGCATAGGGTGAGTGTTGGGACCAATTCACATCCAAATGTCTATAAAATCAATCTTAAAAACCCCATTTAGATGTGTGTATTTTACGCACACCAGACAAAGATTTCGCTATTCTAGGGTTGTTTTCTCATGTTGAAAGATATATCTCTCTAACGGGGTTGTTTTCTAATATTGACAAATATACCCCTTTTATGAGGTTGTTTTCTCACATTGACAAATATACCGCTTTTTTGGGGTTGTTTTCTCATTTTGAAATATATACCCCTCTTACGGGGTTGTGTTCTAATATTTACAAATATACCACACTTACGTGGTTGTTTTCCAAAATTGATAAATATACCAGTTTTTTGAGGTTGTTTTCTCCTGTTGAATGATATACCTCCCTTACGGGGTTGTTTTCTAATATTGACAAATATAACCCTCTTACGGGGTTGTTTCCTCATATTGACAAATGTACCACTTTTTTGGGGTTGTCTTCACATTTTTAAACAAATACCCCTCTTACGGGGTTGTGTTCTAATATTGACAAATATATCCCACTTACAGGTTTGTTTTCTAATATTGATAAATATACCCCTCTTACGGGGTTTTTTTCTCATATTGACAAATATACCACTTTTTGGGGGTTCTTTTCTCATGTTGAAAGATATATCCCTCTTACGGGTTTATTTTCTAATAGTGACAAATATACCCCTCTTACGGGGTTGTTTTCTCTTGTTGACAAATATACTACTTTTTTGGGGTTCTTTTCTCATGTTGAAAAATATACCCCTTTTACGGGGTTGTTTTCTAATTTTGACAAATACACCCGTCTTATGGGGTTGTTTTCTCATATTCACAAATATACTACTTTTTTGAGGTTGTTTTCTCATTTTGAAAGATATACCCCTCTTACGGGGTTGTTTTCTCGTATTGGCATTTTTTTGGGGTTGTTTTCTGATTTTAGAAGATATACCCCTCTTACGGGGTTGTTTTGTATTATTGACAAGTATACCCCTCTTACAGGGTTGTTTTCTCATATTGACAAATATATCACTTTTTTACAGGGTTGTTTTCTCATATTGACAAATATATCACTTTTTTGGGATTGTTTTCTCATGTTGAAAGATATACCCGTCTTACGGGGTTATTTTCTAATATTGTTAAAATACCCATCTTACGAGGTTGTTTTCTCATATTGACAAATATACCACTTTTTTGGAGTTGTTTTCTCAGTTTGAAAGATATACCCCTCTTACGGGGTTATTTTCTAATATTGACAAATATACCCCTCTTACGGGGTTATTTTCTAATATTGACAAATATACCTTTTTTGGGGTTGTTTTCTCATGTTGGAAGATATATCACTCTTACGGGGTTATTTTCTAATATTGATAATTATACCCCTCTTACGGTTTTATTTTCTCCAATTGACATATATACCACTTTTTTGGGGTTGTTTCTCATATTGAAAGATATACCGCTCTTACGGGGTTATTTTCTAATATTGACAGATATACCCCTCTTATGGGGTTATTTTCTAATATTGACAGATATACCCCTCTTACGAGGTTGTTTTCTCATATAGAAAAATATACCACTTTTTTGGTGTTGTTTTCTCTTGTTGAGAGATATATCTCTCTTACAGGGTTATTTTCTAATGTTGAGTAATATACCCCTCTTACGGAGTTATTTTTTAATATTGACAAATATGCCCCTCTTACGGGGTTGTTTTCTCATATTAAACAAATAAACCACTTTTTTGGGTTTGTTTTCTCATATTGAAAGATATACCCCTCTTATGGGGTTGTTTTCTGATATTGATAAATATATCACTCTTACGGGGTTGTTTTCTCATATTTACAAATATACAACCTTTTTGGGGTTGTTTTCTCAAATTGACAAATATACCACTTTTTCAGGGTTGTTTTCTCATTTTCAAAGATATCGCCACTCTTACGGAGTTGTTTTGTAATATAGATAAATGTATCCATCTTACGGGTTTGTTCTCTAATATTGACAAATATACTCTCTTACGATTTTATTTTCTAATATTAACAAATATACCCCTCTTACGGGGTTGATTTCTAATAGTGAAAAATATAACCCTCTTACGGGGTTGTTTTCTCAAATTTACAAATATACCCCTCTTACGAGGTTGTTTTCTAATATTGACAAATATACCACTTTTTTGGTGTTGTTTTCTCATGTTGAAAGATATACCCCTCTTACGGGGTTGTTTTCTCATATTGATAAATATACCACTTTTTTGGGATTGTTTTCTGATGTTGAAACATATACCCCCTTTTACGGGGTTGTTTTCTAATATTGACAAATATACCCCACTTACAGGGTTTTTTTTTATATTGATAAAAATATCAGTTTTTTGGAGTTGTTTCCTCATGTGGAAAGATATATCTCTCTTACGGAGTTATTTTCTGATATTGACAAATATACCCCTCTTACGGGGTGGTTTTCTCAAATTGACAAAATATACCCCTCTTATGGGGTTGTTTTCTAATATTGACAAATATACCCCTCGTACGGGGTCGTTTTCTCATATTGACAAATATACCACTTTTTTTGGGTTGTTTTCTCAAGTTGAAAGATATACCCCCCTTGCGAGGTTATTTTCTAATATTGACAAATATACTCCTCTTACGAGGTTGTTTTCTCATATTAAACAATATTCCACATTTTTGGGATTTGTTTTCTCATGTTGAAAGATATATCCCTCTTACGTGGTTATTTTCTAATATTGACAAATATACCATTCTTACGGGGTTGTTTTCTCATATTGACAAATATACCACTTTTTTGGAGTTGTTTTCTCATGTTGAAAGATATATCCCTATTACGGGGTTGTTTTCTAATATTGACAAATATACCCCTCTTACGGGGTTGTTTTCTCATATTGATAAATATACCACTTTTTGGGGTTGTTTTCTCATGTTGAAAGATATACCCCACTTACGGGGTTGTTCTCTAATATTGATAAATATACCCCTCTTACGGGGTTGTTTTATCAAGTTGACAAATGTACCACTTTTTTGGGGTTGTCTTCTCATGTTGACAGATATATCTCTCTTACGGGGTTGTTTTCTCATGTTAAGAGATATACCCCTCTTATTGAGTTGTTTTCTAATATTGACAAATACATCCTTCTTATGGGGTTATTTTGTCAAATTGACAAATATACCAATTTTTTGGGGTTGTTTTCTCATTTTGAAAGATATACCCCTCTTATTGGGTTGTGCTCTAATATTGATAAATATACCCCTCTTACATAGTTATTTTCTAATAATGACAAATATTCCCATCTTACGGGGTTGTCTTCTCATATTGACATATATACCACTTTTTTAGGTTTTTTTCTCATGTTGAAAGATATACCCCTCTTACGGGGTTGTTCTCTAATATTGACAAATATACCCCTCTTACGGGGTTGTTTTCTCATATTGTCAAATATACCACTTTTTGGGGTTGTTTTCTCATGTTGAAAGATATACCCCTCTTACAGGGTTGTTTTCTAATATTGACAAATATACTCCTCTTACAGGGTTGATTTCAAATATTGAAGAAAATACCCCTCTTACGCGGTTATTTTCTTATATTTACAAATATACCCATTTTACGGGGTTGTTTTCTCATATTGACAAGTATACCAATTTCTTTTTTTGTTGTTTTCTCATTTGAAAGATATACCCCTCTTACCGGGTTGTTTTCTAAAATTGACTAATATACCCCTCTTACGGGGTAGTCTTCTGATATTGACAAATACACCCCTCTTACGGGTTTGTTTTCTCGTATTAAAAAATATACCACTTTTTTGGGATTGTTTTCTCATGTTGAAAGATATACCCCTTTTATGGTGTTGTTTTCTAATATTGATAAATACACCCCTCTTACGGGGTTGTTTTCTCAAATTAACAAATATACCCCTTTTTTGGGGTTGTTTTCTCATTTTGAAAGGTATACCCCTCGTATTGGGTTGTGCTCTAATATTGACAAATATAACCCTCTTATGGGGTTGTTTTCTAATATTGACAAATATACCAATCTTATGGGGTTGTTTTCTCATATTGACAAATATATCACTTTTTTGGTGTTGTTTTGTCATGTTGAAATTAATACCTGATGGGCTCTTTATGCAACCTACACCTAAGGCAGTGAACCTACCGATGCAGCCTAGCACTAGTGAGTATCAAGGTCGTATCCTTGGAGATCGGGTGAACCTAGAGTTACTACTGCTTGCTATGTTATCTAGTCTGAAATAGGGTGTGAAAGTTCTAACATACCAGCTAATGGTTATGAGTGCAATTAAGTAAATGAAGGACAACAATGGACAATTAAAAGACAATTGTAAAGAGAGAAATAAATCCAAAAGGGAGCCTAAGTGATGGAATTCTAAAGATGAATTTTATGGATTGCCGATCTTGCTTACCCGTGCCTAAATCCCGAATTGAATCCTGGTTCCTCTCGAGCTTACCGGATTCCTAAACTGCACTAACCTAATGGAATCTCTTCCTATCAGATTACTACAAATTATCATTAAGTATGATTTAAGACTATTAAGAGTTGTTAGTTCTTAATCCGGAGAGTAAATCAACCTCATCTCTAAGTGTTAACTACTAGTCCTTACTATTCAAAACCCAGTTGTAACAAGCATTTCTCAATGTCAAGAAACAACCTAATAAACAATTAATCCAACGTCTCAAATTAACCGCATCGGACTTTTATTCTTTGAATAGCAAGAAGATTGCAAGAATGACAATTATAAAAAACTAACAATTAAGCATAATCCATCAACAAAGGTGAACCCTAATGGATTCAAAAGATCTAGCTGCTCATGTTCATAGTCAAAGCAATTAATGAACAAAATAAGGAAAAACAAATTAAAGGTATGTACACCCTTCTCTTTCAAGCTGAATGAGAAACCCTAAATTTGCAAATTCAAAATCTCAAACCCTAGTTGCCTCTTGAATGCTCCCAAAGTTTGTCTTGATCTTCAATTCGATGTTGGAATAAGTGGAATCCCCCCTTCAATTGATGAAAATTGATCTCTCCAGGTCTACAATTGAGGTATAGGAAATATTTGATTAAGTGTGTGTCTTGGAATTGAGTCCAAAAATCATCCTATTCAATTAGAATTCAAAATCGCCTATATAGTTGATTCGGCCGCAGTCCGGTATGATGATTCAACAGTGAGTCCGGTATGTTGAATCTGTGGAGTCTGTTGTGCTGAGCCACCACAGGCCGTGCCCAAGCCGGTGCTGACTCCTTCCAGACCGTGCCCAAGGCGGTGCTGATCCACCACAAGCCGTGCTGGAGGCCGTGGTGGCTACGGAAGACGTGCTGAAATGGCACAATTGGGGATAGCCTCTTGATAATTCAGCACGGCCGGAGTCCAGGCCGTGCTCAACCCTCGGGGTGCTTGTTCTCGCCCAATTTGATGGATTTTGCTCCGTAATCACACGTATTTCCCTCGATTCGATGGTGTCCTTCGAAATGACTGCGAAACGAAAAGGGAAACAAAAGACAGGTAATTCTAGCATAAAACGAGATAATCATGCATAAAAATGTGAACAATCGGGCATGAAAACATGTGTAGTATGATGCTTATCAAATTACCCCATGCTTAAACTTTTGCTTATCCTCAAGCAATTTACAACTCATTCCTCAAAAGATATCAAATAACTCAATCAAACTGCATTGCGGAGGTTAGCTCAAAATAAATTTCAAAACTCCGTAATGATTTTTCCCAAAATCCCCAAATCACTAAATCCTTAAGAGAAAGAGCAAACTTAATAAAGTTGCTAAAGTTAAAATGATAAACCATCTAAATTAAGAAATTGAGAATCATGCCTCACAAGATATCACTCAAAACACATAAGTGTATATAGGTGAAAAAAGATCGCCAAGCTCTCAACGCAAAAATACAGAAAAAGTGCTTACCATAGGCTTGCTTATGGATTCAATCTCCACTACTACGAAATAATCAATAATCATGATCAAAGGGTCTTGAGCCAGGTTGTAATGGGGTTAAGGTAAGGTACGTATAAATATGGAAAGTAGGCTACAAGTTGCTGGAAGTTAAGCAAGTAATGCAAGAAAGTAATGAAGGATCAAGTGCTGTACTAAAATGAACACTAAGTTGCTCTAAAAATAAGATGATGCTCGAAATGAACTAAATTAATACTTTCTACTTTTTTTTTGTTTTTTTTTTATATATATTACAACAGCTTATGTAGGAGTTGTTGGTTATTGACACATACAATAATTGAAGGGAGCATCTATGAAAAATCTAGCAACTTAGTGAAATATATGAATGCAGATTGATCCAAAGTAAAATGCAGCATAACTTATATAATTTCCAGCAACAATGGTAGAAAGAATGGTCAAATGAATAGAAGTGATAAGATGAGTGTCACTGTTATTATTGTCACGAAAGGAATGGCTAAGGCTCAAAATTGGTTCACTAAGGGAAAAATAGGGTTAGGCTTTTTGGCCAAATTGTGTAAATCCTAAGTGCCCAAATCATCTCACGATCATTGACAATTCATGTAATTTCAACAGATATCGTAAAGCAAGTTCTAGAAACAGAGATTCTGTAAAATGCTCACTAATGAAAGAAAAGGAAGCATAATAGTGATGCACCAATTGGCTCAAAATCTCACCATTTGAGTGATTTAAAATTGCATGAATTCTTAACCCAAAGTTTAAACAGTCAATCACAATAATAAGCAGCAATATTAACAGTGTTCTATATCTACGATAAAGTAATATGGAAGAATTAAGGAAAAATACCAGTTTTACCTGGCTGGATTATAGTTGAGAGATTTATTCATTGCCTTCTTCCGAACAAGGTTCGATAAAAGCTATAAGGGAATCCATTCAAAGGAGAAAAAAGTCATCAACTACTTAATTAAAACAAAACTCAAGATAGGCACAACATCGGTAATAATGAATGGACTCAATCAATAAGGGATATTAAAATAAGATAAAAACAGCAAAGATAAAATCGGTACCTGCACAAATCTACGGTACCTACCCCACACTTGTGAAAGACACTGTCCTCAGTGTGAACAAGGTAGGCACTCCAAAATAAAAGGAATAAAATATGTAAAATGAAGCTAATTATGGGAGTCCATAAAAGAAATTAGAAAACTAAGAGAAAAACAAGACGATAAAAAGAGATAAAAACTAGAAAGTCTACTAGATACTGCCTTTGATGTGTACTTTAACACTTCAATATATGTTAGTCCTCAAAATTACGTATGAGCATCAAGTAGGCTAACTCCTGCAAAATTCAAGAATAAACACATTCCAAGCAACATCTAGTAAAAGGTTCAATAAGATAGCATCTCCTCAAAATCAAACTTACTAAAAAAAAGACTGAAATATCTAACTGCAAATGACTACATAAAATAAAATAAAAAAAATGTCCAAAAATTCAGACAACAAAAATAGATTCGGGAATGCCTCCGGGCGCTTCTTTTGTTCCGAGTCGTCTAAATTTGGACTCTGGATCGGCATTCCGCATCGGGCAAATTAAGAAGGTAGGCTCAATGTAAGTTGGGGTTCGAGGCATATAAGCATAATGAAAAGGTCCGATGTGTGCAGTAGATGTCCAAGGAGGTGCTCTCTGGACCGATTTGGGATGTCCATTCATCCACCCCGAATTCCGGCTAAGTGATCTGTCAAAAACAAACTTGCAACTACCCTTCTCGGGTCTATCACAGCACAAAGTCTCATATTGATACAAGTTATTTTTTTCAGATGAATAACACATACTAGTAGGGGAAGAAACATGTATAGCATCATCCATTTGTACATCTTGTGGTTGTGTATTATATGCAAGATCAATTCCATCAATACAACAAATGGCATGAACATGGTCGGTGGAAGAACTATCAAATGAGGGTAAACTAAAAGTGACACAATCGTCCCCTACATTAAGTTCTAACTTCCCCTCAAATACGTCTATTTTAGCTCTAGCTGTGGCAAGGAAAGGTCTCCCCAAAATTAATGGTACACCATGCTCATTGTCCATATCCAAACCACAAAATCCACAGGAAATATGAACTTATCTACCTTAACTAGCACATTTTCCACAATTCCCCTAGGAAGCTTAACAGAACGGTCAGCTAATTGTATGCACATCCTAGTAGATTTTGCCTCCCCCAAACCTAGCTTATTGAACAAACTAGTGGGCATGACATTTATGCTAGCCCCCAAATCAGCTAATGCATCATCAACATATAAATTACCTAAAGTGCAAGGAATAGCGAAACTCCCTGGATCGTGACGTTTCTCTAGCAACTTGCTCAAACACCGAGCACTCCTCATTGTCGAACATAGGCGACCTCCTCCCACTTCCTTTTCCGCTAAGTATGTCCTTTAAGAACTTAGCATACTTGACATCGCTCCAATGCATCAATAAAAGGCAAGTTAATATGCAGTTGTCTAAAAATATCTAAAAACTTACTGAACTGCTCTTTCGCCTCTGCTTGTTTATCTCTAGCAGGATAAGGAATCTTAGGTTGATATTCCCTAACTGGAATTGATTTCACCTTTTGTCCCTCAGGTTCCCTAACCTTACTGCTTGCCTTAACCTGCACATCAATAGTGGCGTCATCAAAACAGGGCTTAGAAGGAGGCTGAAACTAACTTACGAGCGCCAAAGTGATGGCGTTCACGTGCTCCCTCGGGTTAGACTCAGTGGTGCTCGGGAGCGCTCCTTGCTGCCTCTCAGACAACATCTTAGAGATTTGGCCAATTTGGGTCTCCAAGTTCTGAATCGAGGCCTGCTGGTTCCTAAGTGCACTATCAGTTTGCTGGAACCTCATCTCCGTAGACGTCACAAACTTCATCATAAGCTCCTCTAAATTTGACTTCTTTTCTGGTAGAGGAGGAGCTTGTGCAGTCCAGTGAATGTTCTTCGTACTGATGAAGTCTCTGAAAACCAGGTGGACCCTGAGCGTTATTGTTCCTCCAACTGAAGTTGGGATGATTGCGCCACCCAGGGTTGTATGTATTGCTGTAAGGATCGTTCTGCTGCCTTGGGGCATTCCCCATATAATTAACCTGTTCAACATCAGACGACATAGCAGAATTAGATGGAAAAGTAGTAGAGGATGAAGCAAACATACCTCCGTGATGCAGATTCGCCGTAATGTCGGGCCACCACAAAACTTCGCGACCAACGTTCATTTGCATGAACCGCATCCGGAGTTGGTCGATCTTCTTGGCTAGAAGCTCCACTTGAGCTGCCAAGGTTGCTGTAGAGTCCACTTGGTTGACCACTCCCTGTCTTCCTGGTCGACTCCTAGAGGATTGCCATTGATAGTTGTTCGTGGCCATTTCCTCTATCAAGTTCTGAGCTTGCTCGGGCGTCTTACTGTTTAGCGCCCCACTGCGGCATCCACCATCGCCTCGTTCGCGAGGTTCAACCCACTGTAGAAGGTCTGAACCTGCATCCACACTGGCAATCCGTGATGTGGGCAGCATCTCAAAAGATCTTTAAATCTCTCCCATGCATCGTACATGCTTTCATCATCAAACTGCACAAAAGAAGATATGTCATTTCTAAGTTTAGCAGTTTTAGCGGGAGGAAAATACTTATATAAAATTTTTTCGGCCAACGCCTTCCAGGTAGTGATCGTCTGTTGTGGAAGAGATTGCAACCATCTCTTTGCTCTGTCCCTCAAGGAAAATGGAAACAATCTCAGCCGAATGGCATCATCGGTTGTTCCATTTATTTTGAATGTGTCACAAATCTCTAAAAAGTTGGAGATATGTGCATTGGGATCCTCGCTGGGCAATCCTCCAAACTGCATGCTTTGTTGGATCATTTGGATAACATTAGCCTTTATCTCAAAATTGTTGGCCGCTACAGCAGGTCTGACTATACTAGTTTTCGTCCCATCCAAAGATGGTCGAGCAAACTCGTACATCGTCCTCTGATCCTCATCGGCGTGGGGGTCATGGTTTTCCATCGTGTCTAGTCTATCCACAGGTACCTCAACCTCAATCTCCTCCTCTTCTAATTGCAACCTCTTCCTTAAGAGTCTGAGGGATCGTTCTGGATTAGATAGAGGCTCTATAAGATTCAAGTTTGAGCTCATGGTCATAAACTACCTGAAACCGAAAGTCCACACAACCACCGATCAACAAAAATAATATAATAATAAATAATAATAAAATTAAAGAATAAATGAATAAAACAAATAATGACTAAATTAACACAAAAACAATTCACTCTAGTTCAATTCTGACTCCCAAGAACGGCGCCAAAAACTTGATGGGCTCTTTATGCAACCTACACCTAAGGCAGTGAACCTACCGATGCAGCCTAGCACTAGTGAGGATCAAGGTCGTATCCCTGGAGATCGGGTGAACCTAGAGTTACTACTGCTTGCTATGTTATCTAGTCTGAAATAGGGTGTGAAAGTTCTAACATACCAGCTAATGGTTATGAGTGCAATTAAGTAAATGAAGGACAACAATGGACAATTAAAAGACAATTGTAAAGAGAGAAATAAATCCAAAAGGGAGCCTAAGTGATGGAATTCTAAAGATGAATTTTATGGATTGCCGATCTTGCTTACCCGTGCCTAAATCCTGAATTGAATCCTGGTTCCTCTCTCGAGCTTACCGGATTCCTAAACCTGCACTAACCTAATGGAATCTCTTCCTATCAGATTACTACAAATTATCATTAATTATGATTTAAGACTATTAAGAGTTGTTAGTTCTTAATCCGGAGAGTAAATCAACCTCATCTCTAAGTGTTAACTACTAGTCCTTACTATTCAAAACCCAGTTGTAACAAGCATTTCTCAATGTCAAGAAACAACCTAATAAACAATTAATCCAACGTCTCAAATTAACTGCATCAGACTTTTATTACTGAATAGCAAGAAGATTGCAAGAATGACAATTATAAAAAACTAAAATTAAGCATAATCCATCAACAAAGGTGAACCCTAATGGATTCAAAAGATCTAGCTGCTCATGTTCATAGTCAAAGCAATTAAAGAACAAAATAAGGAAAAACAAATTAAACGTATGTACACCCTCTTTTACGGGGTTGTTTTCTAATATTGACAAATATACCGCTCTTACGGGGTTGTTTTCTCATATTGACAAATATACTACTTTCTTAGGCTTGTTTCCTCCTATTGAAAGATATACCCCTCTAACGGGGTTATTTTCTGATATTGACAAATATACCCCTCTTACGGGATTGTTTTCTCAAATTGATAAATATACCCCTCTAACGAGGTTGTTTTCTAATATTGATAAATATATCCCTCTTACGGGGTTGTTTTCTCATATTAAAAAATATACCATTTTTTTGGTGTTGTTATCTCATGTTGAAAGATATACCCCTCTTACGGGGTTGTTTTCTAATATTGACAAATATACCCCTATTACGAGGCTATTTTCTCCTATTAAACAATATTTCACTTTGCTGGGTTTGTTTTCTCATGTTGAAAGATATATCCCTCTTACGTGGTTGTTTTCTAATATTGACAAATATAGCACTCTAATATTGACAAATATACCCCTCTTACGGGGTTGTTTTCTCATATTGACAAAATTAACATTTTTTTAGGGTTGTTTTCTCATGTTGAAAGATATACCCCTATTACGGGTTTGCTCTCTAATATAGACTAATATACCCCTCTTACGGGGTTGTTTTCTTATATTGACATATACCACTTTTTTGGGGTTGTTTTCTCATATTGACACATACCCCTCTTACGAGGTTGTTTTCTAAAATTGACAAATATATCCCTCTTACGGGGTTGTTTTCTCATATTAACAAATATACCACATTTTTTGTGTTGTTTTCTCTTGTTGAAAGATATACCCCTCTTACGGGGTTATTTTCTAATATTGACAAATATATCCCTCTTACGGGATTGTTTTCTAATATTGAGAAATATATCCCTCTTACGGGGTCGTTTTCTCATATTAACAAATATACCATTTTTTTGGTGTTGTTTTCTCATGTTAAAAGATACACCCCTCTTACGGGGTTGTTTTCTAATACTGACAAATATACCCCTCTTACGGGGTTGTTTTCTCATATTAACAAATATACTACTTTTTTGGTGTTGTTTTCTCATGTTAAAAGTTATACCCCTCTCACGAGGTTGTTTTCTAATATTGACAAATATACTCCTTTTACGGGTTGTTTTCTCATATTGACAAATATAGCACTTTTTTAGGGTTGTTTTCTCATATTGACACATACCCCTCTGACAAGGTTGTTTTCTAATATTGACAAATATATCCCTCTTAAGGGGTTGTTTTCTCATATTGACAAATAAACTACTTTTTCGGGTTGTTTTATCATGTTGAAAGATATACGCCCCTTACGGGGTTGTTTTCTAATATTGATAAATATACCCCTCTTACGGGGTTATTTTCTCATAATAAAAAATATACCACTTTTCTAGGGTTATTTTCTCATGTAGAAAGATATAGCCCTCTTACGTGGTTGTTTTCTAATATTGACAAATATACCCCTCTTATGGGGTTGTTTTCTAATATTGACAAATATGTTACAGGGCTGTTTTCTAATATTGACAAATATACTCCTCTTACGGGATTGTTTTCTCGTATTAAAAAGTATACCACTTTTTTGGTGTTGTTTTCTCATTTTGAAAGATATACCTATTTTACGGGGTTGTTTTCTAAGATTGACAAATATACCCCTCCTGCGGGGTTGTTTTCTCATATTGACAAATATACCACTTTTTTTGGGTTGTTTTCTCATGTTGAAAGATATATCCCTCTTACGGGGTTGTTTTCTAATATTGATAAATATACCCTTCTTACGGGGTTGTTTTCTCATATTGACAAATGTACCACTTTTTTAGGGTTGTTTTCTCATGTTGAAAGATATACCCCTCTTGCAGGGTTGTTTACTAATATTGACAAATATATCCCTGTTATAAGGTTGTTTTCTAATATTAAACAATATTCCACTTTTCTGTTTTTTTCTTATGTTGAAAGATATATCCCACTTACGGGGTTGTTTTCTAATATTGACAAATATACCCCTCTTACGGGGTTGTTTTCTCATATTGACAAAAATATCATTTTTTTAATATACACATTTTATGGGATTATTTACTTCTATTGACAAATATACTACCTTTATGGGGTCGTTTTCTCATATTAAATTATTAGCATTATTATGGGGTTGTTTTCTTAAATTTATAAATATACACGTTTTCCGGTGTTATTTTCTTATATAGACAAATACTCCTTTTACGGGTCTTCATATTATAAAATTAACCTATTTAAGGGGTTGTTTTCTTATACTCACAAATATACCAAAATTTCAGGATTATTTTCTCCGATTGATAAATATCCTCGTATTACGGGGTTGTTTTATCATATTAAAAAATTTACCCCTTCTACGAGGCTGTTTTCTTAAACCTGCAATTACACTACTTTTACAGGGTTGTTTTCTCAGATTCATAAATATACACGTGTTACAGGTTTATTTTCTTATCCTGATAAATATACCACTTTTATGGGATCGTTTTCTCATATTAAATTATTAGCACTATTATGGGGTTGTTTTGTCAAATTCATAAATATACACGTTTTACAGAATTATTTTCTTATATCGACAAATATACCCCTTTTACGGGGTTATTTTCTCATATTATAAAATTAACACATTTAAGGGATTATTTTCTCATACTCACAAATATACTAAAATTACGGGGTTATTTTCTCCAATTGATAAATATTTCCATATTACGGGGTTGTTTTCTAATATTTCTAAATATACCCCTCTTACAGGGTTGTTTTCTCATATTAAATAATTTACGCCTTCTACGAGGTTGTTTTCTCAGACTCGCAATTACACAATATTTACGGAGTTATTTTCTCAGATTCATAAATATATACGATTTATGGGGTTATTTTCTTATATTGAAAAATATACACCTTTTACGGGGTTGTTTTCTCATATTATTAAATTAATTATTTTCTCATACTCACAAATATACCAAAATTACGGGGTTATTTTCTCCGATTGATCAATATCCCCATGTTACGGGGTTGTTTTCTAATATTTATAAATATACCTCTCTTGTGGGGTTACTTGATTTCCCACAAGGTAGGTATCTGAAATAATATGCTTATTAGCCTTAAGTATTCAGTTGCATGCAGTTTTTATAATGCGAAAGCTCTCATTCTATAAGAACAAGAAACTAGAAGCTAAATATGAAAAGATAAATAAATAAATCTGAATAAACTAAAGTCAAATCAAAAACTAGAAAGTACTTTTACAAATTTTTTTGTTTTATAATTAGACCTTAACAAAGAAAAAGGTGTGGCTTTGACCACATTCTTATAAGTAGATAGGCTTCACATTCTTATAAGAAGTGTGGTTCCAACCTCTTTATTTATGTTTCAGCTGTTTGAATTTTTCAAAATTTTAAACATGTAAAATAGAAATGTTGTCCCACTCCAATTAAGACTTAACTTTTATTTGTTTAAATAATAATTAAAATGGGATAAAAAAACAATAAACCTTTTTATAATAAATAAGCACCGGCGGGGGCACGGCCATGAGGAAACCCGAATTGTTGAGATCCGAATGTTCAGCACGGCCTGGACTCCGGCCGTGCTAACCCGCTGAAACAAATATATAAGGAAAACTAATTTTTTTAGGGTTAGCTAAGCAAGGAGTGAGAGAGAGCCTGGTGGCTGGTTCGGTTTTTGCATAGTGCTGAGTGCGGGAGAGAATTGCAGAGAGGAAGAACCCCGGAATCGCAAGGTTCCGAGTGCAAAATAATAGTGGAGCAATTAAAGAGGCAATTTGGGAGATTAATCATAGTGCAGATCCAGATTTGGAGCTGTTCATCCAATTCGAGAGAAAAGGGTGTACATGTTTCATTTTCATTATTCTTCCATTGTAATTGATTGCCTAGATTGTTTTAAACATGAACATGTTTAGCTAGATTAATTAAATCCATTAGGATTTCTTTACTATGTTAGCTTAATATTATATTGTTGGATTGTTTGAGTTAGTTTTGTATTTTCTTGCGTTCAGTATTAATAAGATAATGCATTATTCATGAGACATTGTGAATTGTGGTGTTTAGATTGCTCTATGTGATTGAGAAGTCCATTTGGCAATTGGAATTTTGAATAGCAAGAACTGGCTAATAATCACTTAGAGATAAGGATAATTAACTAGCCGGATTAAGAATTAACAAAGCTTAATAGAGGCGGATTAAGGCTTAATGCTAATTTGAGAATCAATTGTTAGGAAGAGATTCCAACTTTAGGGTATTAGGTTTAGGAATTCGATTATCTCCAGAGAGAAACCGAATTCAGTTAAGAATTCATCCACAGGTAGCATAATTAGACTCATCAATCCTTTATCTTTTGTTTGATTGCCAACTAGTTTAGGTTCCCTTTGGGTTTGCTTTCTTATCTTGGTTATTTCATTTACCCATTCATTCCTGCATCTCCCTTAGAACTTAGCTTATAACTATTAGTTAGTTTAGAAATTATTCATCATTCATTTTAGGTTAATATAACAAAGAACAAAGAAGTAACTCTAGGCTTTCAATTTCCCGTGGAATACGACCTTTATACTCGCCATGAGTGCTAGACTGCATCGATAGGTTCACTGCCTTATATTGTAGCTGCATAAGTAGCCCATCAAGTTATTGGCGCCGTTGCCGGGGAATGTTTGAAAACTAGAGTGAAATTTGCTATTTGTTAATTTAGCCATTTTTTTATTTCTGTTTTGTTTGTACATATTTATTTAGTTAATTTTATGATTCAGGTAATGGATGATAAGGAGGTTCAATGCTAAACTCTTTGTATGACACGTTGGAAAATGGGATTAGGAACCAAGAGAGTGCTAAAAATTAGGATACCCATGCATCTTTAGAGCCTCGAGTGGAATCGTTTTGCAGGGGTACCGATCAGCTTTCCACTCCTATCATTTCATCTCAAGTTTTTTGTGAATTTTGTTGTAGTTTACATTTGAGTAATGATTGTCCATTGTGCAATGATTTTACTCATTGTTCTTATAACTATGAACAGGTGAATTATACAGGAAGTTGGACAAATGACTCGTATGGAAGCACCTACAATCAAGGGTGGAGCACTCATTCACCCTTTGGATGGAGCTTAGATGGACAAGAACCATCAGGATCTCAGCAACCACATCAGCAGCCTAATCTTGCACCTTCAACTCAAGATGAAGAGTTAGTGTCAGAGGAGCTGATGATGAGGTTTTTTACAAGTCTTGAGGATAGATTCCAACAAACAGATAGGGTACTTGAAGGTCAACAAGCCTCAATTGAGAACATAGAGCATCAAGTAGGCTTAATCTTCAAGTTACTAGCTGAAGAGCAATTGGGAACTCCATCAAACGCTACTGAATTCGAGGAACATTTGAGCGCCATCACTTTGCTTTCAGGTGAGAATTTTTCTGGTTTATCTATTATGTTTGACGATGATGCTTATATGCAGGACGACTCCTTGAACATGGAGATAGAACCAGAAAAGGAAGAGGCAAACATGATTCCTTTGAAAGACTACCAACAGGAACGTACAGTTGATGATGCTAAGTTGCAGTTAGAGGAATTTTTGATGGATTTTCCACAAGTCCCTTCGATGATGGAAGATGAGCACGAGTTATCCAATGAAAAAGTCTTGGAGAAGCTCGAGTTTCTTTTAGCAAGTGAACCAAGCCAAGGACTGGAGAAAACCATCGACATTCCTGAAGAAATTGCCCAACTGTCGATCCTTCCAATTGGTGACACTCCAGCTTTCAAATTGGAAGAGCCCCTAGAGCATCATGACTACGTGCAAATATATGAGGAGCGAGTTTTGCCCATCATACTGGCAGCTTACTTGACTGTCGGGAATAGGAATTTGACGATTAGTCTTCTAAGCGGATACTTGAAGCTATTTGCTTAGAAGAAGGATGGATGGTCATCAATCCCCACCGTTTACTTTTCACCATGAGTCCAGCTAAGAAGACTCATCGCATAAAAAAGAAGCGCTTTTGGGAGGCACCCAATTTTTATCTTTAATTTCTAATATTTTAACCTTTTGTTTTGAAACATTTTATTAGTTTTAGTTTTCATATTTTATTTAATTTTTGTTTCAGTTTCGATTTTATTATTTTCAGATTCTACCAAGAAGGCACTGAATTTCCACTACATCAACCTCGATGGATGATCAGGGCAGTCCCCTAGATATTTTTATTTTTCTGTAATTATTTACCTTATTTTTCATACATGTCATGCACTTGGATTGTATTGCCTTTGTTCTCTTAGTTGAGCATCCCATGCGGGGTATCCATAATATTTTAGATTGAGGACAATGTGTTCTTCAAGTGTGGGGTGGTTGTGGGTAAACCTTATAATCCTACTCTCTCATATGGTTTCTAGACATATCTAAAATTGCTATCGCTAGGTATTGTGTATTTTTAGGGGATGTTAGGACACTATCTTTATGCACTTAAGTATGCTATTTTTGAGCTGATTGATGACTTGATCTATAGAATTATAGTCACTTTTCTTTGTTGGTTCATTGTCCTTGGAAAACAGTTGATGGTGTTTTACACATCAGCCCTGCCGGGTTAAACCGGTGTTATTCAATTATTTTTCGAATTGTCGAATTTTAACTTAGAACGTTGATAATGTCATATGCATGTGTTTCTTAAGTAATGATTCAATTAATGATGTTGCAAACCAGTTGCACCTAATACCACACCTCAAAGTGAGAATTTGAGCCTGTTGAGCATTCATTATACTTATGCTCTTTATATTTCTTGTTTGAGTGTGCATTGTACTTAACTTTGCTTCTAGAACTTGCTTTGTAATGCTTATTGAAGTTACATGAATATTGTGAATACTATGAGATGATTTGGGCGATTTAGAATTCACCACATTTGACCAAAAGCCTACCCCCTTATGTTTCCATTAGTTAGCCAGTTTTGAGCCTTAACCTTTTCTTCATAATCTACATCTATACCCTTCAATTATACCATTCTACATTTATCTTTCCTTTACCCTTATGCTGGAATTTCTTTTTGTAATTTGCTCACCTCTATGTGGGATTAAAATTCCAGTTGCTATGTTGGTAAATTCACTAAATCTTTTTTATATTTTAAATGCTCCCTCCGATCCAAACTGTATTTTTATTCTTTATGTATGCAGCAGTTCTTATAAGCTGCTAGTTTATTATTAAAAAAATGATGAAAAAAAAAAAGAAAAAAAAAACAAAAGAGAAGAAGAAAATAAATAAAATTCTTTATTTATTTATCTCTTTATCGGATTTAGAGCATTTGCGAGTGTTATTCTACGAAGTAGGGATCTTAGTGAATAATTCTTTTTGTATTTTAGGCATTTAATCCTTTGAGCATATATTGTTGTTTATCGCACGAATTCCAGCATTTTCACACTTCTGTCCAAATCTCCGTACCTTTACCTTAGCCCCATTACAACCTTGGTAAAGACCCTTTGATTTTGGTATCTACTTATCCACAGTAGCGAAGATATGATTTATGAGCAAGCTTATGGTGAGCGGGTCTTGTGCATTTGCTTTGAAGGATTTGTTATTCACCTAATATACACTTTGAGCGACTTGAGTGATCCCTGTGAGGCATTGATTCATGATGTTTGTATTAAGTTGTTATTTAAATTATTCATACATTAATATTTATTCATACATTAATATTACTTCCATTCTCTGTTCATGATTTGCAATTTGATTTATGATTGAGTATCCTTTGAGATGTATTGAATACTATTTGTTGTGGACTAGGGGCATAAACTGTAAGGAATTGTTGACTGCAGTTTTGTGAGGAGAGTTGTTAATTGCTTGAGGACAAGCAATAGCTTAAGTGTGGGGTGATTTGATATGCATAGTTTTACACATATTTGCTTGCATATTATTGTGTATTTTCTTAGCAATTATTGTGTTTTTATTCCAAAATCACCCGTGTTTTGTATTCTTTTGCATTTTAGGAAAATTTATAGAACCATCATCAGTATTTGAGCAATTATAGATCAAATACATGCGAAAATAGACGGAAATTCATCAAGATCAGACAAGAGCTCGCAGTGTATACATTGAGCACGGCCTAGGTCAAGGTCGTGCTGATCACCACGGCCTGGACTCTAGCCGTGACTAATCATTGGCTTTTGATCCTTGAAATTGGCACTTTGGGCACAGTTTCCATAGCCAGCACGGCCCATGGTGGCTCAACACCGGCGGGGGACGGCCATGAGGAAACCCGAATTGGTGAGATCCGAATGTTCAGCACGGCCTGAACTCCGGCCGTGCTAAAACAAATATATAAGGAAAACTAATTTTTTTTAAGGTTAGCTAAGCAAGGAGTGAGAGAGAGCCATGGCGGCTGGTTTGGTTTTTGCATAATGCTGAGTGCGGGAGAGAATTGCAGAGAGGAAGAACCCCAGAATCGCAAGATTCCGAGTGCAAAACAATAGTGGAGCAATTTAAGAGGCAATTTGGGAGATTAATCGTAGTGCAGATCCAAATTTGGAGCTGTTCATCCAATTCAAGAGAAAATGGTATACATGTTTCATTTCATTATTCTTCCATTGTAATTAATTTCCTAGATTGTTTTAAACATGAACATGTTTAGCTAGATTGATTAAATCCATTGGGATTTCTTTACTATCTTAGCTTAATATTATATTGTTGGATTATTTGAGTTATTTTTGTATTCTTCTTGCGTTCAGTATTAATAAGATAATGCATTATTCATGAAACGTTGTGAATTGTGATATTTAGATTGCTCTATGTGATTGAGAAGTCCATTTGGCAATTGAAATTTTAAATAGTAAGAACTGGTTAATAATCACTTAGAAATAAAAATAATTAACTAACCGAATTAAAAATTAACAAAGCTTAATAGAGGTGAATTAAGGCTTAATGCTAATTTAAGAATAAATCGTTGGAAAAATATTCTAACTTTAAGTTATTAGGTTTAGGAATTCAGTTATCGAGAGAGAAACCGAATTCAGTTAAGAATTCATCCACGGGTAGCATAATTAGACTTATCAATCCTTTATCTTTTGTTTGATTGCCAACTAGTTTAGGTTTTCTTTGAATTTGCTTTCTTGCCTTGGTTATTTCATTTATCTATTCATTTCTGCATCTCCCTTAGAACTTAGCTTGTAGCTATTAATTAGTTTAGAAATTATTTATCATTCATTTTAGGTTAATATAACAAAGAACAAAAAAGTAACTTTGAGCTTTCACTTTCCTAAGGAATATAACCTTAATACTCGCCATGAGTGCTAGACTGCATCGATAGGTTTACTGCTTTAGATTGTAGCTGCATAAATAGTCCATCATAAATAAACTAATACAAAATGAGCTCTAACTACTCGCGAGCTCAATAAATTTGAAAACGAGCCAAACTCTCAACCTTTTACTAATCAAATAAAGTTGAGCTCGAACTTGTTAAAGTTAGGCTTTGCTCGGTTCGATTAGAACTCTAACTATACTCATTCAATTAAAAAAAAAAAATCTAAAACCAAACAAAATAAAATAAAATAAAATAAAAATAAATGAGAAAAACTAAAATAAACAACAAAATAATAAAAACATTAACAAGCATTAATTAATTAAAAGGCAATCACCAATCAATCAACATAATTAATTAATTGCCTTCTTTTAACTGGGCGGTACATATAGGCCTATTAGAGTGAATGAGGAGGAACAAATAGCCACTCCTTTGTATATGAGACAATAAGAAATAATGGAGCTTTACACTAATATCCTCAGCAACACTTATATTATCTAATAATTGCATAGTAAGAGAAAAGAAAATAATTATTTCAGTATCACAACTGAGGTAAAAGAAAAACATGAAAAAACAAAAGTAAAAATACATCCTATTCTTAATCCATGTGTGTTTAAATTATTAATTAAAAAAACAAATAAAAATATAAATAATTTTTTTTTTACAAAAAAAAAGACATTTCCTAAAATATCTTTTACTTTCACGGAAGTTTTTCTTTAGAAATGAGAATAAAATTCTATCCTTAAATCCATTCGTATGGATTATAACAAAACTCATACCGAGAGTGGAAACTAATAACATATAATTTCTACAGTATTTAAGATTCTGCATGTTCAAAATACTGAAGAACATTACTTGAACCACTCAAAACTAAATAAATAAGGCCTCGTAATGTCTTCATTCAAGAAGCATACACTGTCCATCTGCATCAACAATCTGGTAAGAGTAGGATTTGGAGTTGTGAAAAGGAATGGACAAGCAATGGTTTAAATCTCCCAAGGTTCAGGAAAATCTTAGTCTATAGACCAATTAGAAAATTAAACATATGAATTTAAAATTCTTAAGAATTACGACCCAGAAATATATCATTTGTATGCCATCTAAAATTGTGTAATATATGAACAGGCAGAAAGGTATTCGAGTTACAAGAGTATGTGCAGCTCCAGTTACCTCCCTGCGAGTCACCTGTAAATTATCTACATGGTTGATTCAGTATGTGTTTCTCTTCTGTTACTGGAATTAGCCACGATCAATGGAAACCCGCTCTTCTAGAACTGGGCATCGGGTCATCTGTCAAGCACTCAGAATGGATAGATTAATGGAGACCGATGCAAAAAATATAATCTCATAAAAGGTAGCAGATATAAAGATTCTATCAGAATAGCATACTGTACAATTTCTTCCAATCTTTAGTAAATTAGAGAAGCGTACATGAGAGGTAAATTCAACAAGTGGAAGTGTACAAATTAGTGAGCCTACAGTTATGCAAGTTACAGGAGGCAAACATCTACGGGCATGTTATGGATGATGTTATGAAAAAGAAGACAAAAAATTATAGACTTGTCCAGCTACTTTTTCATTTCAATTTTCTCTTTTAATTTCCCTTTCAACTTTTGGTCAGTTTATCAAATGAACCCTGATGTAAAAAACGAACTGTAAGCTAACTTTAGGGGAAGGTCCAAATCAGTTTTATCCCCAGAGTTTAACCAGGATTCTATATTATGGTCAATTTTCCTTTTATCAAAAAAGGAAGTTTTCCCCTTGGCATTTTTTCTTTGCCCACCCCCTTTCTCTCTAATTCTGCCCCAGGCACTATTTTTCTTCTTCACATAGCAACTACCATTGAGCCCCAGCATTCTGAACATCAAACCCAATAAAAGACAAGCTCGGTAAAATGAGCAGGTGTATGTCTTTGGATAGAGCCCAGATACTGGCCATAGCAACACTAGTGTACTTGTGATTGTCAAAGAGCTTGTCAATGGACATAATAAGAAACCCTCTGGAACAGTCGACAAGCGCCTTAGGCTCATCATCCCCTTCCGTTCTCCACCAGCATCACCAGTGCATGATGCCAATGGAGGCAGGTGCTGCTGCTAAGATTAGGGGTAAGCATTGGTCTGATCGGTTCGGTTGACGACAATAATACTAAAAATAACTGACTTTATTAATATATGGATCCGAACCAGACCAAATGGAACAGATCAAAGTCAGTTTGGTTTGAACGTTGAGTTTAAGGCACATTAAATTAAAAGGTTTAAATCCAGAAAAGAGAATGCATTAACCGAATAAATGTAAGTAGGACCATGAAGCTCAGAATTCCAATTCAAAATTTCACCTCATTCATACCATAGAAACAAAAACATCATTTATCAATAACCACAAATTTGAAAAGATAATATCACTTCACTAACTCAACTATTTTTTTTTTCTAAAACGAAAAAATGAATTTGATATTGCATGTCTAAGATCAATCACACATTAATACTAAAGTTAAGCAAAAACACCAAATTTCATCAACTAACTTTTTTTTCCTTTTTCCCATCCTTATATAACAGCCACATAACAGAAAACAAATCTTTACAATTACCAGCAAGAGACAAGTAAATCGTCGCTTTGTTGATTGCAATCAGCACTTAAGAGGTTTGCTTTGTCTTTTTCAAATTTGGAGCAGATGCAACGTGCAGCGAGAGAGAAATGGAGAAGGAGCTAAAGTTAATATCTCCAATAAAAAGAGGGAGAAGACTGACCAACCATCAGTTGATGACCAACAATGGAAATGAATTGAGGACTTGAGGACAAGATGAGAAAGAGGCCAGGAGACAACAGAAAAGGAAGGAAGCTAGGAATTGAGTAGGGCTAAAGGCATTATAATTAGGTGTCTTTCCTCGATAGAATACAGATAGCCATGAACTGAGGTATTGTAATTATATAGGAATATTTTCATTTACTATAATCAGGATCAGTTTGGTTATTGAATCAAACTGAGATGCTCGTAGTGACACTAAAATCTTTCTCAAGAAATTGTTCAATTTGTTTGATAGGATGGGCATTTGGCAACTCAAAAGCATCCTCACCCTTCTAGAATCCCATCGATCAGAAAAGATGATGATATTCCCAAGACTCCCATGATTGTCACTTTTTCTCAGGTTTATTTGCCTTATCGTGATATAGAGCACCATACGAATAACATGTTTTTAAAGGATGATAAAGGCTTATATAGCATACATTGAAAGGACAAATATGTCAGTAGTTAAGGTATTTTCTCAAGTCCAACATAATGGAGTAGATAACCAAGTGATTGGGAGGAGGTGAAAGTCTCCGAGGTATGCTGGTTATACCGATGCCGAACAAGAAGAGACCATGGAGACAAATCAGCTCCATATTCAGTGTCACTGGCCCACTTGATTTTCATGGAATTTATGGCGATTAGGAGCTAAAATGATAATCATGTGTAGGCATGCTAGCAGAATTTACTTTGTCCGAAGAAAATAACTACATTCGGTATTATATTCTCCGGAAAACAGAAATCAGGAATTAATAGTTGCCTGTTAGAATCAAAGACTTACTGTGCATAGATGGTCATCCACAAGTATAATTGGCCAACTAAGAAAAAGGTAGAAACTTGCTATTAAGAAGAAGGATTGAGACTAGATGTTCACTTCACCAAGTTACGAACTAGCTTATGAACCTTGGAAATTTCTTCAGGAACACATTCCACAGACCATAAAACACTATCCATATGACGAAATATAAGAAGTGAGATGTAATAGAGTAATATTATGCAATCATCATACTTGAAGAAAGAAAATGCATAATAGCTAACAAATGACATTTACCAATGAATAACATTTTGAACTGTCAAAAAACATTTCTTCAAGCCTGGAACTAAATTATCATATATGCATGCACGCATATATGGCAATTGAAAGTTCAAGGAGAGAAAAGAAAGCTGCCAATGATCAGGTTCTCAGCATTTTTACAGGCACCAACTACATATGTTTATAATGTTAACTGTATCCCCAAATATCACAGGTAAAAACAGCAATATAAGTGCTTGGCTATATCTCAAAACCATTAACAGCAGAACAATTTATAAAAAATATTTTAATCAACATCAGTGTGCAAGTTTGTCTTACCAAGATCTTCTTCTTCTCCACTTTGACTTGTGAAGAAAGGAGTGAGGTAATTCCTATCTATTGCTGTGAAAGATGCTGCACTGTACAGGTGAAAACACCAAAAGCAAAAGAATGAGGACAAAAATTTAAAGCTAAAACACAAAAATTCAAGTAAGACCAAAGTTCTGTGAAGTTTCAAATCTTACCTCCTGCGGAATTCTTTTAGTTTCATCTTCAACCTGTTTCCTGACATTGCATCCTCATTATAAGAGGGAGCAATGTAACCATTATTCCCCTCAAAACTCTGAAAACAGACAAGGGAGCCCAGTGAAAAACATGCTGATGTAAAGTGTCCAACTCGATTATTTGACCTTATGGCATATCATTATAATGAATGAAGGGAAGGCAGGAGCTCAGATTGCTTCACGATAATGAGTGAGACGTAAGAGCACTTCATATTCAGTCCAAACATATTTTTGTGCTCACAACACCTTTGTTTACCTTGAGAAAAATCTCAACTAACAAAAATATCGGAAGTATCCCCAGCAGAAAACAACTCAAACACCATAAAACTGGCCCTACAAAAAGCTGAAAACAACAAACACTGTGCATGTGCAATGTGGCAAGGCTCATAATTGACTCAGGCCAGGTATTTTAGCAAATAGAGCTGGGTTTCTTCAAAGTTGAACATGCTGATTGAGGCCAGAACATAAGTCAGTTGTGTGGTTACTCCAATGATATCTCCATTTTAGAAATGTTAATGTTTCATCCCTCTCGGAAAGCAATTTGGTGACTCACTTTCAAGTTAAGAAATGTTAGAAATTAAAAGTGTAGCGGCAAGGTGCTAATTCCATCATATAGGAATCAAAATATGGGGGACCATGGATCTACAACTTTGAGTTAAGCTTTTGAAATAGGATGTTGTGTATGGCATGTAATGGAATTCTTCTCTCCAATTCCGTTTAAGAGATCATGGGATTAACAGGAAGCTATAACAGTTTATTCCAATGAAAACGATGCATAGCAGAATTGTTGGACAACTAGGATCCCCCTACCCCCACAGAAATAGCAAAAGAATTCAGACTCGCCAAAAATGTGATCCAAAGCAAATAAAGAAAAATCAGGGCAAAATGGAGGACTTTGATGTAGAAAGACTTATAGGTTTTTGCTAAGTTAACACAAACATATATGAATAAACTATTTATGCTAAAAACTTACTTCCCCTAAGGGCCCATCATGGCCATCTCCGACAACGTGCAAAGCTTCCAGCATAGTACCAGTTGAACCTCCAATTAACAACACCTGAAAGATTGTTTAGGATGTCACATGTCAAAAACATCGAGTAAATATAACTTGCAATTACAGCTCTACTTGGAGGATAAAGCAGAAAGTTTGAAGCTGGTCTGAACCAAATTTTAACAAGAGAGAGCAGAGGAATCTTGGACAAGTATACACACTATTATACATTCAGAAGAGACGATCAAGAGAAGCAAAAACATAAAAGCCCATGTGCTTTCTCTCAATTTTAGCCAATTGTTTTAGATCTACCTTACCCTGAAATTTTTATGTTAGCAATAACTGAGGCTAGTTCATCGAAATTGGCAAAATAAAAGTTACAGCTTCATTGATGTTAAACTGCTTTCTTTTTCTATTTTATCAAATCATCAGAAAAATATTAATCTATTAAAATTTCAATCATCTTTTCCCTCTAAATGTATGTTTGGTCATTGCTGCCTTCAAACAAAATCTGAAAACAAAGATTAGGCCCACAATGGTTCCATTTATCCTGCAATTTGCATGTCATTACAATGCTATTATATTTTTTAATTTTTAAAAATTTTGGACGTAACTTATATATGATCTATTGACTTCTCCAAGTAATTTGCCATGTCTGTCATCTTGACGACATAGCATTAAGCTGGGATGCAGGTGCGGAACTTTGTCACTGATTATAATTAAATGACACCCGTCTAAGCCCTAAACACCACCAAATAGTGGCATTACTTAAAATCAATTCATTCATCTCCACCTGCGCCCACTTTCCCTCATTTTCTGACCACATTCTCCCTCACATTCCTTTCTCTGAATTTCTGACCAGTCTCCCTTGCTTTCCTTTCTCTCAATTTCTGACCATATTCTTCCACACTTTCTTTCTTGATTGCCTCCTCACCCTTCCCTTATTTGTTCTCCATATCTCTCTGCCCCACCTCTTACCTGCTCAAATGTCAAAACTTTCACCTTGAACACCCTGTGTGTCTGCGTGTGATGCCTGTTTTCTTTAACACAAATGGGACTGTCCCTCCATCTCTGTCTGTCTGTTTTTGTTCTTTCTAATCTTTTAGTTCCCATAACATATGGCTATGGGGTTAAGGTAGGGTGTCAAAAGATAGGTTTACTGTAGGTCGTCCAAAGATGCCACTTTTATGGTTTTCTTATCACAGCCAGGGCTGCTTATCTCATTCTGTATTTGTTTCTCCAAGTCTGATGACCAACTCAGTAATTTGCAAATGCTTGAGACCTCTCAGATTCAATTGAATGAAATAAATAATTTACATACTGAACTTATAAGATTTGAAGTATAGGATAAGACTGATAGGTGATCATTATGTCTACAAAATAACCAGCAAGAGAACGATACATAAAATTCCATTTTTCTGTTCATCTCAAGAACATTTGCAGTTTTGTATGTTTTTATTTTGAAAAGAAATGGGTTCATCTAGATACTTTTCATTCTTACCTTACCAGAAAGACATTTTTTTTTATCTCTAGTTTTTAGTCTATCCAAGAGATAGTGGAAGCAGATATTCTGATTCCTTATTACTGATATAGAAGACTTCACAATTCTTCCCTGCTAATGCATTAGCAAAAATGGAAGAGAGTCAGCCGCCTACCGTCAATACAACGATGGCTGTGGTTGCAGTGAATATAGTCTGGCCATGTCCTTCTGGAAGATCATGAATTGATTGCAAAGCAAGGGCAAAAGCCATAGCCCCTCGAAGTCCTACTCAAATTGATTATTAATTAGTAACAAATAAACAAGTTAACAAATGAAAAGGAAGGATACTCCGATGATGGTGATTGTTATTCTTACCACTGTACCAAAGAGCTTTCTGATGCTTTAGAGGTATTTGACGATGCGCAGGTCGAACCAAATTAAGCAAATATGCACAAGAAAAGACATTTGCTGCCCTACAAAAATTTATTTAACATACAACAGAGCATAACAAGATTTAGTAAATATTAAAATGCAGAAGAAATTAAGAAAAATAAAAAGAGTGATTAATGTTCCAACCTTGCAACTATAATAAATATCTGCAATACATTAAGCAAGTCAAGGAATAACAGCAACTATACACGTTAAAGTGGTCACTTTTCAATAAATAGTATGCAAGGATACAATCGAGAAAAAAATAAATCCAACATGAGACCAGCTATGTTGTTCCATTGCAATATCAAACCCCATATATATGAATCTGCAAATTGGACATGTAAGTCGGTGCCTAATTCACTGTCACATATATAGAAATATTTAATCACTTCAAAGAGAAAGTAAATGCTTCCTTACACAAATGTTTCAGCTAGCGATGATATCAGATGGAAAAATGCAGAAACAAACCGCTGAGAGTTTTCAGACAAATTTGAGTAGCTATAATGTTTCATGACCTAAACAATATATATTTTCCATATCAGTATCAGTGCTCCATTAATAGTGTGCAATGTGTGCACTAAAATTTCCATAATCACCACTTACTATTCCAGTAAACAGTATAGACACAATACCGGAGAGGCCAAGACCTTCAGCAAGCATGTACCTAGGGAGACACAAAATTTAAATTAAAGTGATTAGTCTACCGGATATGAAAAAACCAAAACTGTAAGTGAAAGAAGTAGCTGAGGAGATAGCTTACGAGAAATATGGAAAGAGAACGAAAAGGCAACATTCCAAGTTTTGAAGGCTGCAGAAGAGGCCATGAAACAAACAGTTTTGTTAGGTAGGACTGCTTTGTACATTCTAAATCATCAAACACTTGGCACATGGAAACTAATATAAAAATTACTCACTTGTCAATTTCCAAACCAGCATACTTGAAGAGGTTCTAGGAATTAAGGTTTCACAATGCAATTTAACATGTTTGATTTCGGTGTAAGGATATCTGATGTAAATAAAGAAAGATGGATGAAGGATATCAATGCAGATATAAACCCAACTCCCACACCTGTACAGCAATATATAGTGAATTGTCAATCATCTTAAAGAAGATTTAAAGATTATTCACTATAAAACTAATGAGAAATAACTCCATTGAAAGAAAAGAAGATTGTTAACTTCTCTCACTCTCAACCATATTAATATTCGTGGGACATTAAATAGATAATATAAAAATAAAAGTCAGATAATAATTGCTTTTCTGCCTGTGAAAGAATATGGTCTATTACTAAATTTAGTTCATGAAAAAAATGCATTCCTCAGAATCCAATTGGATTCAAACCAGCATTTTCTATTGCTAGGCCCCAAGGCGATGGAATTGTATCTAATGTATCCCATAGACGGATGACAACTTGTAGGTTAGGCCCTAATGCGTACAACGCCATTGACTGGAACCAGAGAACAGTACCCATCATATTCAAGATTATTGTAATGACATATAACATTGATGGCGTACTCCAGAATAACAAGACTCCTAAAGACATCTAACATTGTCGCTACAATTGTTGTTCTAACAGCGCCGAACATTACAGAGATACCCCTAACATGGAATACCATATCAGCTGAAACCCTATGCAGCAAGTCCCGTGATCAATTTCCTACCTTTCTTTTCTTCCCCTTTCTAAATGTAACTTTGCTTCCTAATAGACAATTTCTCTACATTTCCACTCCCTTTGTTTCCTGTTTATCCAACATTAAAAGACATTTTTTCACTTCCTATAATATGCTTCTCAGTTTCTTTGCCCCCAACCCCCAACCCCTTCTCTCTCTTCCCCAAGTATAGGCTAAGAGAGTACCCAATAATATGACATATAAGTCTTGTATGAAAAATAGACTAATATTCTTACTTCCTTGAGTGTTTAAACTTGATTTTTCTTGGGTTTCTTATAGTCTGCATCACTAATTCACCTTAAATCTTGTTCAATACACCTCATAATAAAACTGGCCTACTTCTAATTTAAAAAATAAATGCAGATTAGGAAAAGATCTGTAAGTAGATTGTCAATCTATATAAGAGAGCTTGGAAACTGTAAATTCAAATGATTGGCCAGTTTTGTTATAGTTGGTCATTTCTTGAAGTCTATGGATCATATTATAGGTACAAATTCTGCATGCTAAAATTACTGGAAAAAAGTCTTATTTAAATTATTCACAGCCAAGTTGCATTATTCATTGATTTTGAAGTTATCAACTTATCATTTCACAAGTAATATGTAAGAATAATGGCTGCTTATAATGAATAAACCTAATCTTTTTTCTTTGACCTAAATCCTTTTTCTTCATCATTCTCCCCCTTTACTTCAATTATTGAAGGTTTTTTTCGCATAAAAAATATTTGTGACCTTCTTTTAGTTTATAGTCAAAACAATTTTCTGGTCTGCAATTAAAATGATTCTCATATCATTAAAAGTCATCAAGAAGCAAAAACTGCCACTAATGCTGAACTCATCAGATTTTGTCCTAATTGAGGCATATCTAAATCAGTTGGTTTTTAGATTAAATTAGTATTTGATTAGTGTTGCCATGCCAATTGCTGAAGCAAGTAACTCTCAAGGGAAAAAGATCAAAATCATGTGAGATTTGATGCTGAAGTTCAAAATAGCATAAAACCCCAATTTGGCCGAATTGATACACAACCTGTAATCTATCTTCAGTTTAGTCCAATGGATAGTAAAAATGTACATTTTATCATAAATTAATACTCTATTAGAAAAATGTTATTATTTATATTTTTAACACTTATTTTCATTTTAACAATTAAAAATTCAAAAATTATTGTGGAAAAGAAGAAAACAGAGTCAGCAGCAGATGCAATCACAATCTATATCTATCCAATGCTAAAACCCAGAACTGTGATATCTCAAATCTTGGATTTTCTTATTTTCATCATCTAAACTTTCTCGGCAACTGAACGCTGTTTCGAGGGAAGTTCTTGCACGCGCTGCTTTCATTATATTAAAATCACTAAATGCAGCAGTTTCATTTCTAGATTGCTTTCTCTCGTAACAGTTCAGGTTCTTTAAGCAAGTGATGAAAAGGAGAGGACTTGACTTGGACGAGGAGGAAAAGGAAGATAAGAAGTGGGGTGGTAGTGCATATATTCCTTCTTGTATCAAGAAATTTGCTGTTTGGTTGACAAGAAAGTTAGGAACGAGAAGGGATAACAAGAAAATTCTACTCAAATATTAAATAACTTTCATTATAATAAAAAATTTCATTTTATTCAAAAAATTAAAATTTACTATTTATAGATAGAAATAAAAGTTAGGGATAAATTCGGCCAAATTCGAGTTTGTAGCTAAATTGGCATTCAGGAATAGTCCAGGAATGAATCTGAAAGAATCTGAACCTTTTTCCAGTTCTTAAACCAGTTGAAATTTTTCTCAACAACAAATATACTTGGCCATTTTTCTGAGACTTTGCAAAAAAGAAAAAGATAATACAAGAGATACTTGAAAAATAAATAAGGTAACTTAATAAGAACAGAAAAGAGGTTGCTAAGACTGACCAGCAGACATTGATCCGACAAATGTCTCAAGAAATCTGACAATTAACATGAAGAAATTTGATCCAGATGATGCGTGACTTTTCACCAAGGACATTGTCCTGCAAAACAGAGCACTTCTTCATTTAAAACTGCAGGTTTACCACAATATATCAGCATGAGATCAACTGCAAAACTTATAGATACCTGTACAAGGATATTGCCATCTGCAGATTTGAAATCAGAAAGCAACATCATCGTCCAGTTAAATTAATTTAAAAATGTAAATGAATAAAAGGTCCATTAACCACAAATGGAGAAATGATGATATGCAGTAATTAAAGCTTACTGCATCATTCAAGACAGATTCTCCAAAAACCAAAGCATAAAGGTTCATATCTGTGCCAAGTTCCTGCAATTAGGGCATCATGCACAGACGTTATAAATAAATAAACATACCAGAGGAAGACATTAAATACTTAAGTATTAGAAATGCAATTCCTCATAGCATTTAGCATGCATTGTAAAGTGTACTGCTGGATCCACAACCCCACACCAAGAATCAACTCTAAATCTGTCAAGTACTTTCAGCCAAGCAGTCTTCACACATGCAATTATATGGTATGAGTTATGCACATGATTGTTTGCTTGTGCATTAAAATATTTATCAAAAAAGCCAAAATTTGTCTCAAGTGAATGAGACAGACAGACAGACAGCAATAAATTGTAAGGAAATCAAGCCAATCAACTAGATGAACCTTAACCACAGTTCTCTAATGCCATAGTTTGTGTAAGTTTGAGAGTAAAACATATCTTATATTTTCAATTCAGCCATCAATTTTTATTTAACAAAGGTGCATCAAGGTGCAAAAGGGTCCAGGAGAACAAGGCGCAAGACACAGCTGTGTGCCTTATCAAAAGCACAAAAGAATTCCTAGAATGGAGCTAATAAGAATCATATCATAAGACATGAGTACATCAGCCTTTAAATCTAAAATATAATACAAGCACAAATATAAACTAACTTGGCATTTTTCGAAATCCATAATAAGAGATAACAAGAAACGTGTTCAACAGACATAAGCCATAATTATAACTTTTCCTCCTACTAAATAACTATAATTCATAAAGCATGTTCCATGAGACAACCAAATTATCATAATTAAACTCAATATAGTCATTTCTTCGTCATTTTCTTTATTAAATTCCTCGATGAATTCATAGTCACTTTCAATTTCCTCTTCATCATTTTCTTCAAAATCGATATCAAACCTTACTTTAAGTACAAGAGGAGTATTATGACGTCCTGCGAACAAAGATATGCTTTGCCGTTGCAATACGCGAGAATTTGCTACAAGATTGCCTTCTTTGGTGAAACAGCCTTCGTTAGACAGGCCAGACAGGCGAGGAAATCGGGCCACTAGACCTCCTCGGGTGTCATACCTCACGGGCCAGTTCGCAAGCCCTGCGTTGCAGCAAAACACCCCGTGTGGCAACAAGCCAGCGTGCCAGAGCATCCAAAAGCCTGCTTGGGCAAAGCTTCTAGAAGCCAGTAGGCCAGGGGCGAAAGAACCCGCCAGCCTAACCTCAGTTTCGCGGCATATCAAGCCCTAGCAAGGTTCTTCGTTTTACATCAAATTAAACTACATGTTCCACTGCTTGTGCGGGCCCCCATCAATTCCTTCGAGTTTTTAAATTTATATAATATTATAATATTAAATATAAATATAATATTAATAATAAAAATATAGAAAATACGTATGCAAGCCCAAACTGCTGAAACTGCCAGATTTCTCCAAAACCTTTCCTTGCTTTGTGCAAGCAGTTTGCAAGGTGGGCTGTAGAGCTCCATAATTCTCTTGTAGACTTGCCCGAAAAATTCTGGGCTTGGACACCTCTTTTTTTTTTTGTTAAGCCCGCCCAAGTCTGAACTCACAAAAGCCCGCTTATTTTTTGGGCAGGCTTGGGAATATCATTTCTTAACAAACTCGGCCGGGCCCGAAAATTATAAAGAAAAATTAAGTATATTTTTTATGACGGACCGGGCTTAGTCAAAAATTTAAGCCCGCATAGCCAGGCTCGGGCCTAGACTTGAAAACTTCAAGCTCGACCAAGCCCAGCCTGAACTCGGTCAGGCCCGAAATTTGAACAAATCTATTCTCTTGTAATTAAATTATAGCCACACATTTGGAAGGCCAAGAGCTATAAATAGGCCATCTCTCTCATTAGTAACATAGATTAAAACATAGAAAATATTTCCAAGAATTTTGTACTTTTTTAGAGCCTACTATTCCTAATAGGCTTCCTACTTTGTACAGGCTCCTTCATGGAAATAAGATTCATATGCTTTTCCTTGTATTTTCGCTCCTAGCCTCCTTACTTCATACTTCAAGGCTTACCTAGCATTTCGCTACCAAGATTTGCTAAGTGAAGCACAGGTAATTTTCTGCTGCACATTCTAACCTCGTGACAATTAGCTCTTTTATGAGATGACACTTTTGACACGTACAAACCCTTATTCAGTATCCTTTTGATTTCTTGAAGTAATAAGGTCTAATATTAGTGAGGCCCAACTTACAATCAGTTGGCCCAATTTTGATTTTAGTATTAGCATATCAGCCATGCTTCTTTATAGTATAAACTATTTCTACTTTATGGCCATAATGCCTTATCAACACCAAAATAATATACTTCAGCTTGGTAGGTACAACTGAATAATGCAAAAGGATTTTATATTTTTTTATTGCTTTCTTCTAAAGTTGCAACATAATTAATTCTCATGTAGCGAAAGTCAGGCTTAGCCCGGTTGGTCACCTTGCACCTGCATATGGTGTGGGAGTAGGAATGTCACAAGTTCAAGTCTCCCCATTCACCAATACTGGTGAGAGTTAACACCCTTAGGTTGAACAACTTGTAACGGGGAGGGCTAGCCCTGTTATGTAACCCACAGACCTTGGCAAGTGGAGCCTTCTATGAATTTAAAAGATAAAAATAAGAAATAAAAAATAACACTTATGTAACGCGCACATTACTGTTTTAAAAACTACTGTTGTGATAATTAAATCAAAATAGAAGAAGAAAGTTATATATAAATCATGGTCTGATCTGACACGCATAGTAAATGTATATCGTGTTCTTCATATGATTATTATCTTTTATTGCTACTTCCATACTTTTTGTGCAGATGCTTTAGCTGAGCTGTAAAATAGATGGATAGAAAGCATGGCAAAGAACCTGGAATATGGATAAAACAGTGACAGGATCTGTCGCAGATATTAGAGCACCAAACATAAGGCATTCAACAAATGGAAGTCGGTACATGAGATACAAGAGACCACCAAGGTAACTGAAATGGGAAGCAGTTCCAAACATCAAGGAGGCAAAAATAAAAGTATAAATCCAAAAAAAGAATGACTATTTTTGAGAATATGCGAATACTTACACAAGAGAACCTGTAACAATAGAAGCTATAAAGGTTCCTAGGATAGCAAATGTAACAATGGCTCCAAAGTTCGAAAAGAATGGTTTCTGCAAAATGCATGGGTCAAACAGGTCATTCAGCATAAAATCAGCCTCATATGGTGCATAAAACTTTTAATTTGCAAAAAAGTAGATACAGAACGTAGGCTTTACTTACAGGTGCTAAACTGAATCCTGACTGAGTACAAAGACAAATGTCAAGGAAATAACAAGTAGGAAGGGCCATTAAATATTTATGAACACTAAATCACTTGGCATATAGACTATGCATAAAATCATTGAAGGAACTCCCAGTTTGGATATAATATAATAGGAGGTAGCAGAAACAGGAAAAAAAATTCCTCGTGGAAATTAAACCATGCCCTGCAAGCATAAAACAGATACTGATTCATTATCATATCATCAACTCAAGGAAGAGGGTTAAAAAAATGAACGAAAAATATTTAGAGAAGGGAAAAAGAACCTGATGCTGATTTCTGTATTTGAAATGTTAGCAAGTCCACCTACAATTAAACCTGGAAACAAATAGAAATCACGAGACAAGCCTAAACTCTATAACTTCTGCTATACCTTAAAATAATAATTAATAATAATAATAGTAATATTAAAGATACCAATGAGAAGAGAAGCACTGGCTTCAGGCAGGTAATAGAATTTGTGGCGGCGTAGAACGTGACCAAGGACAAAGGAAAGAACAAGCATCATGATTTGAAGGAGTATTCCAACTCCCGCCGCCTGCTGCTCCTTACCAGGATGCGCATCGCTAGGTGATATCTGCAGTTCCTCGGCACCAATCGTCCCCATTTTATCTGCTTCTTCTTTAGACAATTCTCCAGTCTAAAGAGTTTTTAAGAAGCCCTATTACTGTATTTGACATCAGTCAATAATGAAACATAATCACAGAGCAAAAAATGGAAACAGTAAACAGAGTGATCAATAGTTGGTCAGAGAAACACCAGCAAAAACCAAAATAATTAAAAAAATTAGGTGATCATAAGACCACGAGATTTCCTGAAAAAGGGTAAATCGATTTAGAGTCTATTACAGGGAAAAAACGAAATTAGAACCTAAACAGAATTAATTAAATAAATTCTCCAATGAAAGAAGATAATAGCAGTATTTTCAAAATCAGTGATAAATCATCCAAGAAGGAAACTAGTAAGGTACTTTGAACAAAAAACAAAGAGAAATTATAATGGTAAGACCTTAGGCAACTCAATCTGACCATGAGCTCCGAGAATAGGATGGGGTGATAAGAGCACAAAGTCAAATCGTGGGAAGAGAGCAAAAATGAACTATAGCAGGAAAAAGAATGCTGCTTCTTTTACTTTCTTTTTTTTTTTTTCTAATTTCAGCTTTTTCTTCAAGTAGCTTACGGAACAGTATAGACGCAAACAAAAGATGATGCTTCGGCTGTGTTTTTGGGTTTGCATTTCTAGTTTCCAAGTTCCCGGCCCGAGGGGTTGAGAGTGTAGGGTCTAGATAGAAGATGAGAATATTATTTTGGGTTTTTTACACACACATTAGAGTTGGGTTTTATGATTTAAATTATCTTTTTATTATTTAAGATCTGATAAATTTTTATTTATATATTTTTTAACTATAATTATGATATTTTTTAAATACTTTTTTGATTTTTTTATATTCTTTTAATATTATTAGTTTTTATTTTATGTGCAACGTACATAAATTTAATATTAATTTAATATTTAGAATTGCTAAATAAGAAAATAAGAATTAGTATATATGCTAAATATTTATAGTTTTTCTAACTATTTGTTAATTATAAAAGTCTACTTAAGTATAGATTACAAATTTCATAAAAAAAATAATATTTAGTAATATATTGTGTAATTTCTTTAAAAAAAATTTGTATGTTTTATTAAGTTTTAATTTTTTATTATTCTTCTTTTTATTAGCTAATTTAATATAATTCTCATAGTTTAAAGGTGTCTTATCCTATAAATAGTTTAATTAATATAGATAAGTAAATAATAAATAATTATAAATTAATATTAAAACATTCATAATAAAATAAAATACAAGAATTTTTTAGTAAATTTATTTGTCCATTTTTCAATTCATATATATATATATATATATATATATATATATATATATATATATATATATATATATATATATATATATTATATATGTATATATAAAATTTAATAACCGAAATTTGTTATTGCTAATAAAACAAGAATATAATTATTATTAAAATTCAAATTTATAAAAATGTTTAGCATAGTCCTTAAACTATAATGTTAATTTAAATTTTGCTCTTCTTTTTAAATAGATTGACTGATGTATTATATTTATAATTCATTAACTAAATTCGAGAAACTCACTAAACCTTCATTATCTAGCTCTCTTGAGAGAGCGAGTCTTTTTTTCAACTAAAGGGTTGCTGCCCTATGTAACACTCCCATCACATGCTAACCAATAAATAAACATTAGCCAGGAAGCATACAAGCGTCGTAGAATATATACTACAGGTAGATAGGTCAATATGTAGGTTGTTAAGAATCCAGACAAAAGGTTATTAACATATAAACATATGATTATACTTAAACATCATTTAACAAGTATTACAAACATCTTCTTATGCCTTATAAGGCATACTTCCATATATATCACATAACTGCATACAAAAATGCATCGGAGGAGACTTACAAAACTGGCCCAACTTGACAGAATCGCTAAAAGCTAGACTTCGCATACAACCAACGGATGCACTACTATTTACAAACCTGAAAAGAAAAATTTTAGAGAGGGGTGAGCCTCCATTTCGGTAAATAAATAATCAACATAATCTATATCACATACACTTAATACAATTTCCACCCAATCACATAACTTTCCATGATATTCATAGTTTAGGTATAAAGTCATACCATTCTACTCAATTCATTATAACCATCATAGAAGAAATACAATTCAACAATTATGGTTAGTTCTCACGGCTTGTGGATTCCCTTTAATGTGCTGCTCCGCCTCATCCTCACATATCACACACGTAAGGCTCGCCTCATCTCACATTATACACTTTTATAGCCTCTCTAGGCTTTAGCCTCCCAAGGCTTTATATATATATATATATTTTTTTCACAGGGGAATCCACCATTCACATGCACATATGCACTTAACATCACAATTCAATCATTTCACTTATATCATATTTCAGCAATAACAATTGTTCCACTCAACACCAATCATTTCCATCTCAGTCATTCAAACATAAACAATATTAAGCAAATGCAACCATTTGCGGAACATTTGATTAAATATATGAACATAGCAAATATTAACTATTTACTTACTCAAAATATACTTATTCCTTTAGCATATAAGAACCTCCTTTCTCCACAACTTCCTTTTCAGGCCTTTGAGTACTTGTCAACACATTCATCAATTCACATTTCATGCATATTACAAATATTCATGTAAATGCGAGTTCTAATGAATTACAAGATCATCCCCTCTCTAATTCATAGGTCTAACTCTTCCTCTAAGACTCTCAATTACTGTTTTAATATCCTATAATATTTTCCATCTAGTTAAATACCAATTTAACTCAAATTAACATCAATAAATTGCATAAAACTAATCTCCAACATTTCTGTTTTCTAGACAGAATTTAGTACCAAGGTATATTTATTGCTGGGCAAAATTGGCTTAATACAAAAATCTCATATTAAATAGACATATCCATTTATGCGTCTAGTTTCATCTCCAAGAAGAATTACTCAATTCCGACTTCTATAGATTTAATTATTTTCAAATTACTGAGCAAGGGTCATACAGCTAGTTGTACCCGAGCAGCAATCTGTTTGCTCAATTTAAGCAACCAAAACGGCAAAAATAGCAAAATCACAAAACTACAAAGTTATAGAGGACTCTTTAAAATTTCCATAGACACTAATTAAGCTTAATTTGGACTTATATAACCCATGTTATGCCTAAAATACAGAACATCAAGGTTGCTGGAATTTTGACAGTTTTCTATCTTAACATACTTAAACTTAAATCAAGCTTAATCTTTATGCAATCATTCAATACTCTACTAATTCATGATAATCAGACCTTTAATTAATCAATGAGAGCATCAAATGAAGTTTTTCCAATTTGTAATCAAGAACCCTAATGACAAATTAATAACACTCAAGTAACAACTTACCAATTTCAGCTTTTGGGTTGCTAATATGCTTAAATCCTTTAGCTTTAGCTTGGCTCCTTCAATAGTTAGCAAAATCCTATCTTAATCTTAAGTTTTTCTAGGTATTCCACTCCTCTCTCTTATTCCAAATTTTGTGTTTTTGGCCATGTACGAATTTTAGAGAAATGAAGAGGTAAAATGAGCTTGCTCATGGTTCCAATTTTCAATATTCCTCTCTTAATGGCACCACCTACTAAACTATTTTTATCACCCTAAATTAATTCTTACTAATCATATATAGGTACTAGCTTTTAATTGTATCTTTTAAGTCCAATCTATTTACCCAACCTTCAACTATTGGTTCAATTAAGTCTTAAGGCTTAATACACATAACCCAAGTACTTAATCAACTTATCTAAATTAATAATCTAATATCATGCTTCTTATTCTCTACTTATAATTAATATATATCTGTTCTCATAAAATAAAAATATCATTGATATACCATCATATGCCCAATGATTAAATGTAAATGCACATAACATGGATGATGAGAAAATGCAGGCGTTACACCCTAACTTATTTATACTAGCAACTTGATATCATGGTCCGAAGGAACTAAAGGCTCTATGGATTTTGGCATGTCACCCATGTATGCCTTTTTCTTTTATCATAATTTCTTTTGCACTTTTCTTATTACTTCTCATGTGCTAACCATTTGAATGCAGGTGTGAGCTCTAGTGCTTGGTATATCGATAGGGGCTTGGCCTATTAGTACCTCTTGAGCTTTTTCTCATTTGAGCCGGTGGGGCTTGAGCAAAAGTGTAGCCTTGGAATGGGCTTAGTTTTATGCACACCGTATGTGGATCAATGCATTAACCTAAGATCAGGTAAAAAAAAATTCATTAGTCTAATCTTACATGACTGAGGTTCAGATGCTTACATGTTTGTGTTTACTACAGTTTTATGTTGACTGGCTCAGGATCAAAGGAGCTCATACAAGTATATATTGTCTACTTCTAACATCGAGCATAGGAGGGTACTTCTTACTAGGCCTTACTTGCCGCATGTGGTATCTAGGCAAGCATATCTTTGGTTGGGAGAGGGGGCCCACTCTCCGACATGTGCCTAGGTCGCCTCCATTGTTTATATTTTGGATAGTTGACCTCTTAGATGAGGAGCTTAACGAGTGAGTTGAGGGCTATAATGACCTCCAGGAGCTCACAATCAAGTCGAGAAGGACCGATTACACATACTTTATGACTCAGTTGCTAAGGTATGTGCCCTTAGACAAAGATTAAATTTCACAAGTACTCCTTTGTTGCTTTTCTCTACTCCATTACTATTCCATTATATAATACTCTAAACATCTTCTTTGTTGCATTTAGTTCTCTCGGCCCAAGGTATTAGAGTCAGAAGAGGCATGACGTGCTCGTTGTCCTAGTGGTACCTGCGTTTTCAACTCATCTACTATCGCCGCTTTTGAGACACCTCCCACGATGATGTCAACTGTGATTCTTGGGAGCATTATGTTCCTCCTAGACTTGATAGTGTTATATTGGAGTCCTTTTGGCACTATGGACTACCAGCTGGCCATAGGGTCGAGTCTCCTCTCAGAGTTTACTCCGAGCGGATGCACCCATATGAGTAGCTTTTCCTTTTATTTTTTCCTATTGATTTTACTTTCTTGAAATGTTACTAACATATATTTATACATAATCTTACAAATTCAGAGAGATCAGTACGAGCACGTTCATCATCTCGTTGTTGCCGTTATTGGCGAAAATTGGAGGGTAAGTTAGAAACAAATATGCATGATATGTATGTTACATTTTATTATATCATACAATGCATGCCTAATCCTTTGGGCTCGTGCAGAGGGACCATGAGGGCTTATAGGGGTAGGTTGGTACTCAATAGGAGCGGATTGAGACTTTGACGCTCTAGATGTCTGCTCTTCGGACCTAAGGCTTAGAGACGGACTCAGATGAAGGGATATATGATTTTAAAGTGTGCCCCGATGATTTCCTTTAACTTTGTTTCTTTTATCATTTTTAGGGCATGCTTTGTACTAATACTTGCTATTGTACTTTCTATTGATTATATAACACTAGATTTTGATATTAAAATCAATTTGATGCATATTTTCATTATTTGACATCAATTTTGACACATATGTAACTATACAAGTGTCAGAATGAAAAATACATTGAAAACCAAGTTTCAGGATTGGGCCACATTACATAGCGAATCAGTTGTATAGTTGAGCCGATCGACTCTACCTACAGCCGATTTATTGTAAGTAGAGTCGATCGGTTTTGCATTTGCTAAGTTAAAAAATGACTCAAATCCTTGTCTTATAAATACGCATGCGCACCTTTGGCTTCCTCAAACGTGATTCTTTTCACCTTAGCTTTAAAAATATGATTCAAAATAGTGGAGAAGCCCTCAAAACCCTAATTGGTGATAAATGAATTAAGCTTGGAAAATTTCATCTTTCTTCCTTCGAGGTCCTGCAACACAGCAAGCTTGACTATACATTTTTTCATTCAGTTGCTAACTTTTGGTGCTGAAAAGACCATTTTTTTTATTTCAATTACCAGAAATTATCTTTAATGATTGAATAGTTCAGTGTCATTCTTGGAGGCCCTAGTGATTCTACATATCTAATTGCTTTGCCAAGGCTTGATGATCCCTTTCTTGACAAACTTGTAGAGTTGTTCAAAATGCCCCCAATTGAGGTACTTTCCCATACAGTTGGTGGACATGTTACCCTTACTTTTTTGATTGCCTATTGTGACAAGAAAAAAAAGGGTAATACCTATTTGGGTTAGGATGGTAAGCTTCTGCCTTTATGTCCAATTCTTGCTAGTTTCTCATCAAGGAGGGGGAGATATTCAGATTGCTGACATTATTGACGAGATGGAGCGCAGTGCTAACCTAGTACCAGTTATTCTTGCTGGGACCATTATTGAGTTAGATAAGTATAAAACTCATCAAATGTTTGTTGGCAGCCTTGTCCTCTTGCAAGTATGCAACCAAATCTCTTTTTTTCTTTTTACTTTATGTCTTAATTTTTGCCTAAACTGCCCTTTCAAGTTTTCAACTTAGTATTTTCTTTTCTTTTATTCTTTTATTTTGCTTTTTTTCTTTATTTTCTATTTTTGCAGATTTCATGGTGCAAGAAGCTTTAGATATTGACTTTTCCAAGAGACATTACTAAGTATAAGCCGAAGCATGTACAAGTTCACTCTATAGTCGTGCCTCGAGGTCAGTAACATCACGACCCGATCTGTGGGCCCGTGACCGGCATTAAGGAATCGGTAGACTAAAGCCACTAAATCCCATAGTAAGCCTGACTATTCACTAACTCAATAAAATTAAAATTCGGACTCAATCCAAAATATTTTTTTTCCACAATTAATCTTAAAATCAAGGGTACTATAAATTAAATTCGGCCCGTCAGCATAATTAGGCGAGATTTGAATTTATATAAAATTATAAATTGATAAGTCTAAAATTTCTACTGCGGAGAATCTAAAATTTTACTAGTCAAACATACCAAAAATCAATTACATCAACCCGATGATGAAGGAGTCAGGCTGCTAGATAAGAACTGCAGGAAGACTAACAATCACCTAAAAACAGTGAAATTGAGACTGTCAGTCTCGAGAGTGAGTTAAAATCATATATCCCAAAAACGAATATAAATACTTAAATAAAATATTTATTTAATTAAAATAAAATATGTGTCATGCTATGCTTTTATAAAATACGATAAATTTTATGTCATACTACGGGACGGAGTACCTTAGTAGAACCCTAGCCCCAATACTAATAGTCTCAACTCTCTCATTCCAACAAAACTGACCCCAGAGCGAAGCTCGACCAGGGTCCTTAAATCCAATACGACCACTTAATTATTACTAACAGTGGCACCTAGAGAGCGAAGCTCGACCAGGGTCCTTAAGTTCAGTCTGGTCATTTAAGTTTCCAAATGAGCCGGCGCCCAGAGACCAATGCTCGACTAGGGCAAGTCTTAAATTTACCTTTTAAAATTTACCCTTTTACCCTTTTATTATCAGCCTCGAATTCATACCGGTTCGCATACAGTCTTGATGTAACCCATCAGGTGGCATGTTCTACTACTGTCCCATCCCGAGTCAACACGCAATCAATAAAATCATAATGCAAAAAATGAAATATATATAAAAAGTGAATAAATAAATAATTAAAATAATAAATAATGTAATAACTATTTCATAAAATCTTGGCATGACACATGTAAACAGACATATGACTTTAACTCACAGCTTTGACGAACTCCTAGCTGTATTCCGATGCCTCGGGTGGAGCGAGCTGAACTGATGGATTATCTAATCACAGAAACAGTTCAATCAGTAACATTAAAATATTTGACAGTTAACCCTAGGTCTAGACTCCTAGGACTGACTGTCTAAAAATTTCGACTCGGGTAAATTCTCCTGAAAATTCAGCAGAACCTCCTCTAAACACGGACGTTTACCCCCCGTAAAATGATTCTAGGACCTACCAGAAAACACTTCAAATATTTCAACAATTTATTTTAACGGGAGTCGGGTCCCCAAGACTTCACTATTTTTTCTGACTCCGCCACGCATCACAATTTACGACTATTGGCAGATGGTCCGACAAACTATTTATTTTAACTAATAAACCTTACATAATTTTTCTAATATTCAACACAACAATTAAACACATAAATTTTATCAATGAATTCTAAAATCAACAAGCTAGAGAATTACCGAGACGCTTGATCGCTCGGTCGACTCGCCTCTAGCCGCCGGAGTCCGATCGACGATCCGAACGCACCAACGGACTTGAAACAACGCGCTAATGACGATTCCAGCTTTCGATCTTCTGATCCGACTCCCGATCATCCGAAGAGATTTATAGACGATTTCGGCCGTCGATTTTCAAACAGAGTCTGATTGCCACGAAACTGTTGCCATTAGAAAGCTTGAGCTGAGGAGAGTCCGGATATGTCCTATGATCGGCCAACCTCGCCGGAGCTCTCTGAAAAAGCCAAAAACTCTGGCTGCCCTCCATTTTCTCTCTCCACCGCAACTACCAACTCTGGCCACCAAATGCGACACCACCATCGCCAAAATGAAGCTCAGGCCGAGGGGAGTCGATCGCCACCCGACTTGGCCGCCAAAGCCACCGGAAACGTCACGCATGGCGTTGACAGTCGGCGCCTCCTCTTTTCTTTTTTTTTCTCTCCGAGCTACCGCCGTCGCCTGCTGGAGCTGCTATAACCCACACTGGCTCTTCCACCAGCTATTGCCACCACGCCTCGAGCTCGACGGACGACAGCTCCTCCTCTCTCCCTCTTCCTTCTTCCCCGATGCCCTCTTCTTCTTCTCTTTCTTTCCTTTCTTTTTTCTTTCTTCTCTATATCGACTTTTGGTCCCTGGACTTTTCTTCTTTACCATCTAGTCCTTCAATTTTTTAATTACTAATAATTTCGCCCTACAAAATTTCTGATTAATCCTTAAACTTTTCTTTAGCTTTTCAATTAAGCCCCTAACTATTTAATTTGAGCCAAATTAGAATTATTGAAAATATATAATTACTTATTTACCCTTACTTTTAAATGTAAAATTATCAAAACACCCTTATCGACATATTTAATTATAAAAATACCAAACATACAAATTTTCATTAAAACTCCATATTAATAAAATTATATTTTAAATCCTTATTCCAAGATAAATTTTCAATTTAATCCTAACATACAATTAATTTAATTAATCTATTTACTAAATATTTTTCAATTAAAATTAACACCATTAGCTAATTAAAATGCCATTTTCCCAAAAATTCTCTATAAAATATTCTTTATTAATTCTTTCATAATTTTTGAATATATAAATTAATTTATACATTCATATTGTGAAAATTTGAATGACCGAAAATATAATCTTTTTTCAAAGAATTTACTTTAACTAATTTCTTAAAAATCAAACAAATTAGATATACAAAATAACTCCCTTATGTTGTCTAGCATTAAAATTCTATTTAAATTATTCCAATTAAATCAAATAAAAATAAAGTAAAATAAATTTAAATAACAACTCATTTATTAACTATTACTAATATTATTATTATTAAAAGAAAAGGCTAGATTAGCTAGATAATGGGCATACTAAATATTTCTATTCGCTGGACCTGCCCTTGGTGGAAGATTTGACATGCCACGCTTTTGGTATATCGAGCTTGTGTCCCTTTGCCCGCACTTTGAGAGACCACTTTCTACATTCCCTTTAGATTTTGTAGTCGGCATGGAAAGAAGCAATTGATTTTGGAACCATTGAGACAAGATTTTTTGAAAAAGATTGAGAGGTTATGGCCCCACCGCACTATAGAGTACAACATCGATACTAAAGGTGACCTAACCACCGATGAGAACTTTAAGGCTTAGGTTCTACTCCACACTACTATTGCACCTAGATCTGCAAGGGATAAGAGGGCTCGGGAGTTGTTTGCTGAGTCTAAGAATGCAAGTGCAAAGAGGACAAAGTGAAATGCTTCTATTATTTTAGATCTCATAGATATTATTTAGATTTAGATTTTATTTTTTTCTTTTAGTAATGCATAAAATAATAAGCATTCATATATGAATTTGATAAAAAAATCTAGACAATTTTATTCATTCAACAACTCATGATACAACTCCTATTATTAGCCAATAGCCAATCAGATTTTGAAGCTGAATATTTGCTCTCTTTATTGCCTTTATTTTTGCATGATCAGCCTTTTTAGATTTTCTGATCAACATGTCCTTTTTTATTTATTATTTCTTTCTCTTTCTTCCTTCTTTTTTTCCTTTTCTTCAAACATAGTATTTCTTGAGACGATCCAGGTTGATGGGCTCGAAGAACTCGTTTCCTTCCAAATCTGAAATCTTAACAGCGCTATTAGGCATAATTTTCTTTTAAAGGTATAGGTCCTTCCAATTTGGCTTGAACTTCCTCGATTTTACTTTCTTGTTGAATGCTTGATATCCTTGGTAGTACACATATTTGCATGCTTAATTTTGAGTTATTTTTAAAGCAATTTATGCATTTTTGTATTAGAATCATCCTGTTTTAGTTTTTTATGTCTCAGGTGTTTTTCTAGGTACATCATTAAAGTTAGAGAGAAATCGGACCAGAATTGGGAAGAAACGGCTGAATTGGGCGCCTTAGACTGTTCAACACGCCCATGTTAAGGAGAACAGTCAGGGTCATAGGGCGTGCTGAAATGCCTTACCTATAGCGAAAATAAGTGATTTGCAACACGGTTTCCGAGAATGACACGGCCTAGGAGCATGTCCATGCTGAGGAGCATGACCTAAGTCCAAGCCGTGCTGAAGAAGCCAAATGTACACTTTTAGATCAACATGGCATTGCCCAAATTCAGGCCATATTGGATCCCGAAACCTAAGTTAAAAGAAAAGAGAAAGAAAGAGAGCGTACGTAGAGAAAAAGATAGAAAGAGAACTTTAGAGTATTCAAGACAGACCTTGAGAGCTAACTTCTAGACGATCAAGAAGAGGGAAATGGAGACGAATTCCACTTCAACATCATCAAGATAGCTGCTCTTGAGGATTAGATCGAAGATTCAAAGGAAAGAAGAAAAAGATCTTGAGCTGTAGAGTTTTGGGTACAGAGTTATTCAAGAGGGGATAACATCTCACCATTTGAGAAAAGGGTGTTCATATTCTTTTCGATTCTTGTCCACTTTGTATTCAATTCCTGTTTTATTTTACTCATGAACATATGTAACTAATTCTATCAAACCCATTTGGTGGCGATTTTTAGCCATGCTAGGCTTATTTTGTGCTTAAATGATTGGATTATTGAATTAAGATTGTAGTTTTCATTCAAATATAATAAAATTTATTATTTCTTCTTCATTGTTGAATACATTTGAGAATTCTTTTGTAATTGAGAAATTCAATTAAGTTTGGACAACTACTTATGTGATTAGGTGATTTGTATCCTAGAGATAAATGTAATAGCTTACTGGAATAAGAACTAGACATTCTTATTAGCGGTAATTTAAAGATCAATGCTATTCTAAAATTGATTGTTAGGAAGAGATTCTGATATGCTATTTGTGTAGCTAAAATCTGTAATACCCGGAATTTTTCTTTAATAAAGATAATATTAATAATGATTAATAAATGAGTTTTATTTAAATTAATTTAATTATATTTTTATTCGATTTAATTTGGAATGATTAATGAAAATTTTAATGTTAGACAATTAAAGTAGTTATTTTTCTATATCCTATTAGTTTGAAGTTTTTAAGAAATTAATTAAGTAAATTATTTGAGAGTTATGAAAGAAATTGTAAAGGATGTTTTTATTAAAGAATTATTGGGGAAAATGGTATTTTAATTAGTTAGTGGTGTTAATTTTAATTGGAAAATATTTAGCAATTTAATTAATTAAATTAATTGTGTTAGGGTTTAATTGGAAATTTATTTTGGAATAAGGATTAAAAATATAATTTCATTAATATGGGGTTTTAATGGAAATTTGTATGTTTGGTATTTTTGTTAATAAATATGTTGGCAGGGGTATATATGTAATTGTGTATTTTCAACAATTCTAATTTGGCCCAAATTAATTAGTTAGGGCTTAATTGAAAGGCCAAAGAAAAGTTTAGGGGTTAATTAGAAATTTTACTGGACGAAATTGATAGTAATTAAAAAAGTTGAGGGACCAAAAGGTAAGAAAGAAAAGTTCAGGGGTCCAATGTTGATATTGAGAAGAAAGAAAAGAAAAGGAGAAGAATGGCGTCGGGGAGAGAGAGAGAGAGAGGCTGGGGGAAGAAGAGGGTGGCGCTACGGGGTGACCACCGGTGCGAGGTCACTGTGGCGGCGTCATAGGCGGTGAAAAATGTGAGGAAGAGGCAGCGGCTTTCGGGCGTTTTTTCGGCGGCCTTGTTGGCTGTTTCCGGTGGCGATCGGCTCCTCTCGGTGAGGACTCTCTTTTGGCAACAGCGGCGACGCCTGTGGTAGCTAGAGACGGAAGATCCAATGAAGTGAAAATGGGGGGCAGGCAGCGTTCTTCAGCTTTTTTGGCGAGCTCCGGTAAAGGATGGACGATCGGAGGGCGTATCCCAACTCCCCTTAGCTCAAGCTTCGCAATGGCACCGGTTTCGTGGCGATCGGGCTTCATTTGCAAATCGACGGCCGAGATCGTCCGTAAATCTCTCCGAATGATCGGGAGTCGGATCTAAAAATTGCAAGCGGGGATTGTCATCAACGCGTCGTTTCGAGTTCGATGGTGTGTTCGAATCGTCGATCGGACTCGGCCGAAGTAGTCGACCGGTCAGCGTCTTAATTTTCTCTGGCCTGTTAATTTTGGAATTCTTGGTTTAATTGTGTGTCGATTGAATTGTGTTGTGTATTAGAAAATTTTGTGTGTTAAAAATATTTGTTGTTGGACTGCCTGCTGTAGTCGTGATTTTTATGCTGTGTGGCGGAGTCAGGAAATTAGTGAAGTCTTGAGAACCCCACTCCCTTTGTATGAATTGTTGGATATTTGTAATGTTTTTCTGGCAGGTCCTGGACCCATTTTACGAGGAGTAAATGTCCGTGTTATAGGGGAGGTTCTACCGAATTTTCGATAGAATTTACTCGAGTCGAGATTTTAGACAGCCAGTCCTAGGAATCTAGACCTAGGGTCAATTGTAAATTATTCAGAATTATTGATAAATTATTTTCTGTGATTAGATAATCCGTCTGTTCGGCTCGCTCCACCCGAGGCACCGGAGCAGAGCAAGGAGGTCGCCAAAGCTGTGAGTTAAAGTCATATATCTGTTATGCACGTGTCATGCATAATTTTAAATAGTTATCGTGATTAATTGATTGTAAGTTTAATTATTGATTTAATTATTATTCATATATGTTATGCTTTTTAATTACTATTCATGTATGTTCTCCCTTATCATTGATTTTATCATTGCATGATGAAACGGGATGGGACGACAGTAGAACACATTAGGTTGATGAGTGTACTAATGTAAAATCAAGAGTGATGGAAAAAGATAAGTAGGTAAATTTAAAAAGGAAAGTTTAGGACTTGCCCTGGTCGAGCATCGTTCTCTAGGCTTAGTAGAGTGTGGTTGCCGGAGTATAGGTCCCTGGTCGAGCATTGCTCTCTAGGCGCTGGCTTATTTGGAAACCTAAGTGACCAGACTGGAGGTAAGGTCCCTGGTCGAGCTTTGCTCTCTGGGCGCTAGTCTTATTAGAATAAGAGAGCCAAAAGGCTAAGGCAGATAGTGAACATTAAGTGACCGGACTGGAGTTAAGGACCCTGGTCGAGCTTTGCTCTCTTGGCGCTAGTCCTATTGGAATGAGAGAGTCGAGATATTAGATTTGAGGTTAGTCGAGATGTCAGTGTTGAGATTGATCGAATGTTAGTGTTGAGATTAGGCTTCTACTGAAGTACTCCATCCCATTGTGTGTGAAATTATTTTGTTTAAGCATGGCATGACACGTATGTTTTACATGATTTAATGTTTATTTTAAATTAAATAAATGTATGAACGAAGTATATGTAAATATTTTTAGATATATGATTTTAATACACTATTGAGACTCATAGTCTCATTTTCACTGTTTTTCAGATCCGTGACTGTTAGTCTTCCCGCGACTCTTATCTAGTAAACCGACTCCTTCCTCATCGGGTGATGTAATTTGATTTGGTATGTTAATTTGTAAGATCTTAGATTCTCCGCAGTTGAAATAGTAGATGCATCAGTTATAATGCTTTGTAGTTTCGAGTCTAGCCTAATTCTTCTGGCAGACTGAATTAATTGTGTAAATTTAATGGTTACGAAATTGTGGCATCAGAAAAATGAGATGAGATTTATTTAAGTCAGTGAGTGTCAGGCTTACTACGGGATTCGGTGGCCTTACGCCTACCCATTCTCTAGTGCCGGTCACGGGCCCACACATGGGGTCGTGACAAAATCTAAAGTAGTGAACCTATCGATGCAGACTAGCACAAATGGTGAGTATCAAGGTCGTATTCTCGGGAAAGGGTGATCCTAAACCTACTGCAGTGTCTTATGTTATCTAACCTAAACAAAATTGATGAAGTATTATGCTATAATTAAATATGAACAAACAATTAATTAAGTGTCAAATAATTTGAAAGGATTTAGGAAAACTCTCGAAGGAAAAAGCAAACTTTATGGGACCTAAGCTAGTTGGATTTTAGTGAAGATAGAGATTATATTGATTATCAATTGCAATTACCCGTGGATGAATTCTTAACTGAATTCGATCTCCCTCTTGAGATAACCGAATTCCTAAACCTATTAACCTATCGATGCAGACTAGCACAAATGGTGAGTATCAAGGTCGTATTCTCGGGAAAGGGTGATCCTAGACCTACTGCAGCGTCTTATGTTATCTAACCTAAACAAAATTGATGAAGTATTATGATATAATTAAATATGAACAAACAATTAATTAAGTGTCAAATAATCTAAAAGGATTTAGGAAAACTCTCGAAGGAAAAAGCAAACTCTAGGGGACCTAAGCTAGTTGGATTTTAGTGAAGATAGAGATTATATTGATTATCAATTGCAAATACCCGTGGATGAATTCTTAACTGAATTCGGTCTCCCTCTCGAGATAACCGAATTCCTAAACCTATTAACCTAAAGTTGGAATCTCTTCCTAATGATCGATTATTCGATTAGCATTAAGGTTTAACCCGCCTCTATTAAGCTTTATTAATTCTTAATCCGGCTAGTCAATTACCCTTATCTTTAAGTGATTATTACCAGTTCCTGTTATTCAAATTTCCAATTACTAAATGACTTTCTCAATTACCTGAAGCAATCTGAATGCCACAACTCACAATGTCTCATGAATAAAGTGATTTCTCATTAATAATGAAAGCAAGAAGAGACAAGCATTGATAACCAAAATCTCATAAACATTAAAATCAATCCAACAACTTAGGAACCCCAATGGGTTTGACAAATTTAGTTACTCATACTAATAAGCAACACAAAGTAAAGAATAGATTCAGAAAAGTAAATTAAAGGCATGTACACCCTTACATAAATTAAAGAATAGATTCAGAAAAGTAAATTAAAGGCATGTACACCCTTCTTCTTCAAGTTGGATGAGAAACCTTAAATTCCCAATTCATAATAGTAAACCCTAATTTGCTTCTTGAATGCTCCCAAATCTTGTCTTGATCTTTAATTTGATGTTAAAACAGTTGTAATCCTTCCTTCAATAGATGAAATGATCTTCTAAGATCGAGTATTGAAGTTTGGAAGAAGATGGTCTAAGCTTGTATATGTGAAATGAAGTCAGAAAATCGAACCCTAATTCAGCAAATCGTTTTTGCCTATATAATTCCTTCAGCACGGGCGGAGTCCAAGCCGTGCTGGACCTTCGTATTCCACAACTCGTGATTTCTTCCAGGCCGTGCCCGAGCCGGTGCTGAGCCACCACAGGCCGTGGTGGAGGCCGTGATGGCTTCCAAAACCGTGCCAAAATGGCACTCTTGAAGGGCAACTATTCGATGGTTCAGCACGGCCAGAGTCCAGGCTGTGCTCAACCTTGGAATGCTAGTCCTTGCTCAATTTGATGGATTCTAGTCCGTAATTGCACGTATTTCCCTCGATTATTTATAATGTCCCTCGATAATGACCTGAAACGTGAAAGGACCTAAAACACAGGTGATTCTGGCATAAAACGAGATAACTATGCATAAAAATGTAAATAATTGGGCACGTAAGTATGTATAAAATGATGCATATCAAATCACCCCACACTTAAGCTTTTGCTTGTCCTCAAGCAATCAATAACTCAATACATGCACAAGCAACAATCACCCCTCAAAATCCATGCTAAAGTTCACGACTCAACCTTATTCAACATATAAAGAATGAAATTCAAGTAACTAACAAGTTATACACCTTTAAGGAAGAACTATAATAATACCATCTCGAAGCACAACTTATATAACAATTCAGCATTAAAGACTAAGAACCATTGCCTCACAGGAATCTCTCAAATCACTCACAGTGTTTATAGGTAAATAAGAAAATTCCTTCAATGGAGCTGCACAAAACCTGTTTACCATAAGCTTGCTCATAAATCTCATCTTTGCTACCGCGAATAATTGAATACCAAAATCAAATGGTATTTTCAACGGTTGAAATGTGGCTGAGGTAAAGGTAAGAATATTTGGATAGAAGTGTAAAGTAAATAGAAAAATCATGCACTTATTTCAAATGAATGCTTTAGGAACTGAGTGCTAAAACAACAAAAATACTCATTGAGCCTTATTTGAAGTAAAGGATGCTCACAAGAATTAAATTCAGAAGGGCTAAGAGCTAAGAAGTAAGTCATAATTTTTTTTTTATATATACTATGTATATATATTACAGCAGCTTATATAGGGGCTGTTGTGGTTAGTGACATAAACAATAAGAATAGTTATCTAATTTGGATTGAAGGGAGCATTAAAGAATGAGTAAAAAGACTAAGTGAATTAAGAACAACGTTGGGCACTATAATCCCATAAATGAAGAAACATAACATATAATTACTCAGTATACAGTGTGAAAGGAAAGACAGATGTATAGAATGGTGTATGTGTAGCGATTAGGTGTAAATTATGAAGAAAAGGTTAAGGCTCAAACTGGCTGACTAATGGAAACAGAGGGTAGGCTTTTGGCCAGATGTGGTGAAATCCTAAGTTGCCCAAATCATCTAATGGTATTCAAAAATTCATGTAACCACAACAAGTATTACAGAGCAAGTTCTAGAAACGAAAGTAAGTACAGCGCATACTAAAACAAGAAAAGTCATGAGCATAATGTGCAATGGATGCTCAATTTTGGTCCAAAAACTCACGTTTGAAGTGGCTAAAATTTGCAATTGGTTCCCAGACTTATCAATTGAATCATCACATAAATTGAATACGAGATTGACATAATCAAAGTTCACAGTCAAAGGTTGTAAATTTGCAAGAAACTCAAGTAACACCGGTTTAATTCGGCCAGATTGACATATTGAATACAGTGAAATTGCTTTCAAGAATAAAAGATAGAGAGGGACAATCAAGTACTAGTGTGTGAATTAAGTTATTAATTACGAAAGAATAAACTAAACTTGAATGTCATGAAAACCCTAGGTCCTAACATTCTAAGAATAGTCCATTATCATTCCCTTTAAACATTTAAGGGATATAGCCACAGATACCTACCCCACACTTGAGTATAACACTGCCCATAGTGTTAGAAAAATTAAAACTGGGTATAGCATATAACTAGCACATTATAATCATTGAAGATCATACTAAATGTACATATCAAGATGGCAAAACAAAGTGTTCTACTAAAAAAAATTAACATGAAAGGAAAATGAAAGAAAATAACATAAAATTGAAAATGCAATAAAGTAAAATAAAATAAATAAGGAAAATAAAAAGGAAAAGGAAAAAGAAAAATAGCACAAATTTTTATTTCATTGTTGGTAATTTGCCGAAGGTGCAGCCTCACTAGCCGGATCTGCTGGAGGATGAGGAGTAGGGGAAGTCGCTGAAGGAGGGGGCGGTGGTGGTGGCACAGGGTCCGTGAAGCATCCTGCTAGATCGAACTCCATATCATCGATGAACCGCTGATTTTGTGCTCCGGTCTCCACCATCTTTTTAATCTGCTCCGCCATTAGGTTTGTCTGAGTGGCCTGCCTCTCCAGCCCATGCATAAGCTGCTGGAGCATATCGTTTAAACCTTAAAACTGTGCCTTAATCTCCTCTTAAAACTGCACAAACTCGGTATAGTGCTGCTGCTGTAAATCACAGACTCGATCTAGTCGGTCAGCCAAAGCACTAATCTGAGCACTCGATGTCCCTACAGAATAAGAGTATGAGGCTCTAGATGTAGGCATAAACACTATGGCTGGGTTAGGAATGCTAACATCTGGAATCCTAACCGTCGAGTCTTGGGCTCCTCTAGCCGCTGCCTCTCTAGCCTCCCTGACTATTATGTTTACAAGCCTGTACTCTATGTCATATGGGTGTCGAGTTGCCGTGATCATCTGCATGTTGATCATCTGTTTGATTCCTAGTGGTGTCATATCACCAATCTGTGATAGCTCTGACAGACAGTCGTCCAATACATCTAGTCTCTTGGCTAACCTAGTGACATACGGGCCAAAACAACATCGCATCTTCTTCTGGGTGTCTACTATAAATAAACGGATTTGACAAGCCAACAGATATCCCAAGTCAAGCTTCTTGCGATGTTGCATAGCCCAAAGGATGAAGACATCGGTCTATGTTACCACTCCAAAACTATCTCCCTTGCTTGTAATCGTGTAAGCTAATAAAGTATGGAGATAGTAGAGATGATCTAGAAGGCTAGACGCCTTAGACCTACTGGGGTAGTATGATTTCGGCCTGAGTACCAATGAATCCCACATGTTGTCGTACGAGATTGGGTTGATGTAGATGCATCCCTAACACTCTTCACCCAAGGTCTCCTGCTTAGTCCATAATCCCAAATGCATGCCGAATTGTGGAACTGAAATTGAGAACTCCCTTTCCTCAAGTTTGAAGTAAACTGCATCAGGCTGATGCCAGTTTGTGATCTGTTGCTGCAGAAAGAAGGTGCTGAGGAATTCAATTGTAAGCTCGCGGTAGGTTGGCTCAATGATGTCGAAGAATCGTGCATATGGCAAAGTTTCAAATAGGGCACGCATATCTTAAGCCAATCCTACTCTTTCCAGGGATACGAAGTCGATGCAATGTCCGGCCATCACTTGCTTCCATCTCATGACTTGGAACCGACTCTCGTTATCTGCATTCGGAAATGTCCATAATAGATGACGACCAGGTGTGGTTGGATTCGCAGCTGGTGCTCTTCGTACTCGGACTAGTTGTTGTTGCGGTGGAGGTGCTTGTGTTGGTGTTGGTGCTAGTGTTGGTGCTGGTGCTGGTGATGATGAAGGTGAAGTGGAGGAAGATGCTCCTTCGCCATGCGGGCGCTTGCTGGTAGTGGCGCATTCCGGTTACTTTCGACATGATTGATCGCAGGCCCTCATATTGTCTAATGCAATGAATCATTAGTATTCGAACAAGAAGCTAAGTTAAATTATACCGAAAAATAAAACAGCATAACGACTATAATTCGACTAACAGAAAACTTTAGACTTAACACTAAGACTAAAGCCTCAATCTCCTACATAAAACTAATTCACAATTATATTCCAGCCTACCTTATCGTCCACCAAATAAAGCAAATTTATGCTAACAATTGTTCATAATAAAATGCAAATTTATGGAAACAGTGACCCTAGACCTACTGCAGCATCTTATGTTATCTTACCTAAACAAAATTGATGAAGTATTATGCTATGATTAAATATGAACAAACAATTAATTAAGTGTCAAATAATCTGAAAGGATTTAGGAAAACTCTCGAAGGAAAATGCAAACCCTAGGGGACCTAAGCTAGTTGGATTTTAGTGAAGATAGAGATTATATTGATTATCAATTGCAATTACCCGTGGATGAATTCTTAACTGAATTCGGTCTCCCTCTCGAGATAACCGAATTCCTAAACCTAATAACCTAAAGTTGGAATCTCTTCCTAATGATCGATTATTCGATTAGCATTAAGGTTTAACCCGCCTCTATTAAGCTTTATTAATTCTTAATCCGGCTAATCAATTACCCTTATCTTTTTGCTATTCAAATTTCCAATTAATAAATGAATTTCTCAATTACCTGAAGCAATCTGAATGCCACAACTCACAATGTCTCATGAATAAAGTGATTTCTCATTAATAATGAAAGCAAGAAGAGACAAGCATTGATAACCAAAATCTCATAAACATTAAAATCAATCGAACAACTTAGGAACCCCAATGGGTTTGACAAATTTAGTTACTCATACTAATAAGCAACATAAAGTAAAGAATAGATTCAGAAAAGTAAATCAAAGGCATGTACACACTTCTTTTTCAAGTTGGATGAGAAACCCTAAATTCCCAATTCAGAATAGTAAACCCTAATTTGCCTCTTGAATGCTCTCAAATCTTGTCTTGATCTTCAATTTGATGTTAAAACAGTTGTAATCCTTCCTTCAATTTGATCTTCTAAGGTCGAGTATTGAAGTCTGGAAGAAGATGGTCTAAGCTTGTATATGTGAAATCAAGTCAGAAAATCGAACCCTAATTCAGCAAATCATTTTCGCCTATATAATTCCTTCAGCACGGGAGGAGTCCAAGCCATGCTGGACCTCTGCATTCCACAACTTGTGATTTCTTCCAGGCCGTGCCTTAGCCGGTGCTGAGCCACCACTGGCCGTGGTGGCTTCGGAAACCGTGCCAAAATGGCACTCTTGAAGGGCAACTATTTGATGGTTCAGCACGGCTGGAATCTAGGCCGTGCTCAACCTTGGAATGCTAGTCCTTGCTTAATTTAATGGATTCTGGTCCGTAATTGCATGTATTTCCCTCGATTATTGATAATGTCCCTCGATAATGACCTGAAATGTGAAAGAAACCAAAACACAGGTGATTCTGGCATAAAACGAGATAACTATGCACAAAAATGTAAACAATTAGGCATCTAAGTATGTATAAAATAATGCATATCAGATTCCAACTTTAGATCTTTAGGGTTAGAAATTGGTTAACTCGAGAGAGAAGTCAATTCATTTAATAAATTATCCATAGATCCCTAATTGGGTTAACTCATCTTATTATCCTTTTTCAACTTTCATTCTCTTTGTTAAAATCTAGCTTTCAATTGCATTCTTAATTATTTTTAGTTAATAATTTTCACCACCTTTTGATCAGTTAGATAATAGGAATAGCATAGTAGCAGTAGTTTCTCAATTCCTGTGGGATACAACATTAGTACTTCTCGTAGCTAGATTACATTCGATAGGTGCACTTGTCTGTAGATTGCTAGTCATGTTAGCGAGCCATCAATGCTCTAGCTACCCTCTTTTGATACAACTGCATATGACACAAGGCTTTCATCCTTTTCTTATTGATCAGAGCCAACTGTTCATATCTCTACTTAGCCCACTAATACTTTGGTATGTCTGCTTCTAGCACGACTCTTAGGGTTCTTAATTCTAGCTCAACTGGTAGAACTACATCAATCTTATAAATGATAAGTATAGTGTTTGCCATACGTTGATGTTCATTCAATGGTTTGATATCCCTAGAGTGCAAAAAGAAGATGAAATGACCAATCTTTGCCATCTTCGAGAGTATCTCCTTCAGATTCTTGTTAATCACTTTGACAGCACCATTCGCTTGAGGCTTGTATGGCGAAGACCTATGATGTTCGATCTTATATTCTTCAAGTAGATCTATTGTCTCACCCATAAACTATACCTCATTATCTGTCACTATATGGTGTGGGACCTTTTATCTACAAATCAAATTCCTCTCTATAAACCTGGCCATATACTCTTTTCCCACGGTAGTGAATAACTCAGCTTCGACCCACTTCGAGAAGTAATCGATGGCTATAACTATATAATTATGACAGTGCGGAGGAGGTTTTATTTTCCTAATAATATCTATTTTTCAAGCTGCAAAAAGCCATGGAGATGTCCAATTATGAAGCTCTGTAGGAGGCAGATGATTCAAGTTATTGTACACTAGACACTTATAGCATTTCCTTACCAAGGCTACATAATCCTTTTCCATCGTCATCCAATAATAGCCTTGACGTATGATTTCCCTAGTCAACACTATGCCATTCATGTGAAGCTTGCACACTGTTTGTGCATTTCTTCTATCAACGCTTATGCTTCTCCCTTGAGGAGTACATTTCACTCGAAGTCGCATTGTTAACTATCGTATGAATATGAGGTAGTGGATAATCGTCCTTATGCTAGGCCTTGTTTGCATTCCTATAATCCACACACATTCTAACCTTTTCGTCCTTCTTTGGGACTGAGACAATGTTCGCTAACCACTCATAATAGTCAACTACATCAAAGAAATTGGCTTTTACTTGCTTGTCTACCTCTTCCCTAATCCTTTATGCCCATTCTAGGCTCAGCCTTCTCATCTTCTGCTTGACGGGTTTGATGTGTGAGTAGGTCGGGATGCGATGCTCTGCTATTCTTCTATTAACCATGGCATATCTTCATAAGCTCAAGGAAATACTGATTTATTTATTTTTAATATTTTCTCAAATTCTCTCCTCTCTTTAGGAGTTTATCATGAGCAATAGAGATGTACCTGGAATTTTCATTTGTGCCTAAATTAAATAAATCAATTTGTATAAAATTTATGTCAGATATGTACATGTTATGATTATTAAATGCATACTACCATCAGAAAGAATATTAAACAAATAGGCAAAATTAAAGTTTATATCATTGATCTTCGAAGCAAAAATATCATCGTCCTCATAGATTCTGGATGTTATTACATTAATTTTCTCATAAAAGACATCAATAATATTCTCCTAAACTAATGCACCTAAGCTCTACGTGTTCCAATCTTTAGGTAGGCTGATGAGATCTTCTAGCTTCAACTCTTCAACCTTCGCAGTGACCTTTTCTCTGACATCCTTGATGCTCAGCTAAACCATCCTGTTGATAATCAGGCTCTTAAAGATCTCGAAACCAAGCACCTCAATCCTAACTATAGTGACTAGCTCAGGCTCACCAGAATAAGGCTTGTATTCTTTAACAAAGACCTCCTTTAGAGTCTTAACCCTCGGTTTGCCATCATCTTCATCTTCATTATACCCCAAGCCATGTCAAGTTCTCTATCCTTGAAAGTCTAGCAACTCGGTATTTCCCTGCTGATTCTTTTCTAGCTTCATTCCTGGTATGAAGTCCATCTTCTTAAACATACTTGCCACCTTAGGATCCATGAAATCCTCGTAAAGCACAACAACTTAAAACCTATTCAAGGCATCAAGTTCTTTGGCAGTCTCTTGGATTGCTGAAACAATCTTACCACCCTCAGCATTAATCGTGATTACCTCTCCTTCATAAGGGAACTTGACTTTTTGATGCACAACAGAGGGCACTCCTTCTAGAGCATGGAACCATGGCCTATTTAATAATAGTGTAAAGGTTACTGGGATGTCCAAGATTATAAATTTGACCTAGGATTCTATAGGACTAATTTTCACCAGAGTTGAGAATGTTCCTTTCATATCTCTCTTTGTTTCATCATAGGCCCTTATAATAATGTATAAAGGCTTCAAATCCTTCGTAGTCATTTCCAATTTAGAAAGAATGCAAGAAGGACATAAATTGATGGCCAACCTATCATCTGCCATTACACAATGAGTCCTCTTCCTTTTCATTTCAGTCGAGATATAATCTTTTATGAATCTGGTTGCACTCCATGTCTAGTAATAATATGCCCTAAGAATGCAATTTCCTCCATCCAAAACTCACATTTGCTGAATTTTTCATACAACTGTTTTTCCCTCAAAATCTATAAAATAATTCTCAAGTGTTGTTTTATGCTCTTCTGGGCTTCTAGAGTAAATTAGAATATCATCAATAAACACAATAACAAAGTGATCTAAATATGGCTGGAAAGCCTTGTTCATCAGTGACATAAAAGCAGCAGGAGCATTTGTTAACCTAAATGGCATCACAATGAATTCATAATGCCCATACCTTGTTCTGAATGCTGTCTTGGCAATAGATTTCTCTTCAACCCGGAGTTGCCAATAACCTGATCTTAAATCAGTTTTATAGAACTTTAGTTGCACCTTTTAACTGATCAAGAAAATCATAAATTCTCGGCAATGGATATTTATTCTTCACTGTAATTCTATTCAATTGCCTATAATTAATACATAATCGCATACTGCCATCCTTTCTCTTCACAAACAAAAGTGGTGCTCCCCAAGGTGAAGTACTTGTCTTGATGAAACGTTTATCAAGCAACTCTTATAATTGCTTCTTCAATTCTTTCAATTCCAATGGAGCCATTCTATATGGTGTAATGGAAATAGGTGCTACACCAGGGATATGTCAATCTCAAAATCAACCTCTCGGTTCGGTGGCAAACCAGGCAAATCATCTAAGAATATATTAGGAAACTCTCTAACCATTGGAACATCTGATACCCCTGGATTGACCTTAGTAGTATCTACAAAACTAATCAGATATGCTTCACATCCATCTTTAACTAACTAACATGCAGTCACTGCTAAAATCAAACAATTAGGAATTGTCTTCCTTTCACCCACAATTACTGTTTTCATTTCTCCTTGTATTTCCATAGCCACCTCCTTTGTTTTACAATCAACAATAGCATAATTTCTTGACAACCAATCCATTCCCAAAATAACATCAAACTCTCTAATATTAATAATAATCAAATTTGCATGTAGTTTGACACCATCTACTACTACAGGACATGATCTCAGTACCGTATTTATTGTGATAATACCTCTAGCAGACATAGATCCATATATATCATAACACAATGCCTCTATATTACCATGAACACGCGATGCAAAATCATGTGATATGAATGAACATGTGGATCTAGGATCAATAAGAAAATGTGCATTAGAATCATGAATAAAAAGTATACTAGTAATAATTTCAGGTGCTACAAATGCTTCATTTTTTGTAGTAGCAAATACTTTAGGTTGTGCCTGAGGTTGACCAATCTGTTATGATGGTGTTGTTGAAATTGTTAAACCTCTTCTGCCATTCCTCTACCTCTGCCTGAACCAACTAGAACATTTTCACCAACACTACTCTAACCTACTGTATAAGATTCTCCAACATTATTTCCTTATAGGACAATCTCTAGAATAATGTCCTGGCCTATTACAAGTGAAACATTGTACTGGTCTAGGTCCCCAACATTATCTAGTATGTCTCCTATTGCATGTAGGGCAAACAGGAGTAGACCCTCTACTAGCCGAAGCTTGTCCTCCCTCAAATCTGGATGAACTGTATCCACCTTTGCTATAAGGTACTATGGAAGATCTGCTAGACTGACCACCAAACCCTTGTCCATGATAACTACTGCTCTGTGAACCAGAGCCTTTGAACGAAGAAGTACTAATTTGTCTTGGAGGATTACTATAAGTACTAGTGATTTTCTTATTTTTAGTTTCTATAGTATTCCTCTCAAGTGATGTTTCTTCAGCTCTCAAATCAGCTTCAATTGAGGCATATAATTCTGAGGTTTCACTGCCATTTTCTCACGAATGTCAAGCCTCAAACCCATCTCAAACTTCTTCCTTTTTAGCTCTTCTATGGCTACTTCTTTTGGTGCGTACTTAGATAATCTCACAAACTGAACTTCATACTCTGCAACTGACATGTCATTCTGCTTCAAATGAAGAAATTTAAGTTTCTTTCTATCTCTATAAATTTTTGGAGTATACTTCTCAGCAAATTCTCTCAAGAAATCATTCTAAATCAAAGTCATTGGTCGATCTCTACTTCTTGGAACTGTTTCCCACCAATCAAGTGCATCTTTTTCTATTAAAGACACTACATATAGAAGCCTATATTCTGGTGTGCAATTAAATCTGTCCAACAACCTTTCCGTATTTCGTAACCATTCCTCAGCCTCAGCAGGATCAGTAGTACCCCCGAAAACATTAGCACCTTGTTTCCTAACCCTCTCATAATTCTTATCTATCACGGCCTCTTGTTGTTTAGCCTGAGGTGCCGGTGCTTGTTGTCGAGCTATCCTTTGCATTAGAAAATCTATAAACTCTTCCATAACATTTTGTACATTTGGTTGTGCAGCATTTTCAGAATGTGGCTCATGCTCATCATGTTGATCATGTTCAGATGCATTTTCAAGACCATGCACAGACTCTAATGATTCATCTGGGCCAGCTACGTGTTCTCCTCATCTCTCCATCTATATATATGATGCAAACACTCAGTCAAGTTCAAAAAACATATGTCATATGCTTAATGATGTGCAATATGAATCTACTCCCAATGAATCTAATCCCCGCTCTGATATCACTAAATGTAGCACCCTTGTTACATGCTAACCAACAGACATTTGCCAGGTGGTATACAAGCATCGTAGACTATATACTACATGTAGATAGGTAAATATACAGATTATTAAGAATCAAAATATAAGGTTATTAACATATAAACATATGATTACATTTAGACATCATTTAACAATATCTTGTTATGCCTTACAAGGCACACTTCCATATATATTACATAACTACATACAAAATGCATCATGAGGAGACTCCGCAAAATTGGCCCAAGCTAACAGAATTGCTAAATGCTAGACTTCAAATTCAACCAACTGATGCACTACTATCTACAAACCTGAAAAAAAAAGAATTTTGGAGAGGGGTGAGCCTCCAACTTAGTAAATAAATAATTAACATAATCTATATCACATACACTGAATACAATTTCTACTCAATCACATAACTTACCATGATTCATGATTTATGCATAAGTTCATACCATTCAACTCAATTCATTACAACCATCATAAGATAATATAATTCAACAATTATGGTTAGTTCTCATTGCTCGTGGATCCCCTTTAGTGTGCTGCTTCGACTTATCCTTACCAATTATACACGTAAGCTGCTTCACCTCATCCTCACATTACACACTTTTATAGCGCCTCTAGGCTTTAGCCTGCCAAGGCTTTATATATAACATCACAATACAATCATTTCACTTATATCACATTCAAGATATAACAATTGTTCCACTCAACACCAATAAGTTCCATCTCTTTAATTCAAACATAACACAATAATATGTAGACACAACCATTCGCGGAACATTTGATAATATATAAATATAGTAAATATTAACTATTTACTTACTCAAAATACACTTATTCCTTCACCATAGAAGGACCTTCTTTGTCCATAACTTCCTTTCCAGGCCTTTGAGTTCTTGTTAACACATTCATCATTTTACATTTCATGCATGTTCCAAATATTCTTGTAAATACTAGTTCTAATGCATTACTAGACCATCCCCTTTCTAATTCATAGGTCTAACTCTTCTTGTAAGACTTTCAACTACTGTTTTAATATCATATTAACATGTTCCATCTAGCTATATACCAATTTAACTCAAATTAACATCAAAATAAATAGCATAAGACTAATCTCCAACATCTCTGTTTTCTGGATAGAATTTAGTACCAAAGTATATTTATTGTTGGGAAAAATTGGCTTAATTTAAAAATCTCTTATTAAATAGAAATATACCTTTATATGTCCAGTTTATTCTTCAAGAAGAATTATTGAATTCCGACTTCTATAGATTTAATTATTCCCAAATTACTGAGCAAGGGTCATACAGCTTGCTATATCTGAGCAGCAATCTGTTTGCTCAATTTAAGCAACCAAAAAGGCAAAACTAGCAAACTCACAAAACTATAAAGTTACATAGGACTCTTCAAGCTTTCTATAGACACCAATGAAGCTTAATTTGGATTTATATAACTCAAGTTATGTCTAAAGTACATAACATTAAAGTTGTTGGAATTTTGATAGTTTTCTGTCTTGACATACTTAAACTTAAATCAAGCCTAATCTCTATGCAATCATTCGATACTCTACCAATTCATGATAATAAGACCTTTAATTAATCAATGAAAGCATCAATTGAAGTTTTACTAATTTATAATCAAGAACCCTAATGACAAATTTATAATACTTAAGTAACAATTCATCAATTTCAGCTTTTGGGTTGCTAATATGCTCAAATCCTTTGGTTTTAGCTTGGCTCCTTCAATAGTTGGTAAAACTAATATGCATAGTTTTACACATATTTGCTTGCATATTATTGCATATATTCTTAGCAATTATTGTGCTTTTATTCCAAGATCACCCGTGTTTTGTGTTCTTTTGCATTTCAGGAGAATTTATAGGACCATCATTAGTATTTGAGCAATTATAGATCAATAAATGTGAAAACAGACGGGAATTCATCAAGATCGGACAAGAGCTCGTAGTGCATACATTGAGCATGGCCTAGGTCAAGGCCGTGCTGATCACCACGGCCTAGACTCCGTGCCGTGACCAACCATGAGCTTTTAGTCTTCAAGACATGGCATTTTGGGCACGGTTTCCGTAGCCACCATGGCCTCCAGCACGGCCCGTGGTGGCTCAGCACCGGCGGTGGCACGACCATGAAGAAACCCTAATTGTTGAGATCCGAATGTTCAGCATGGCCTGGACTCCAGCTGTGCTGACTAGCATGGCCTTGACCACAGCCGTGCTGGGATAATTATATCAGGAAAACTGTTTTTTTTGGGTTAGCTAAGCAAGGAGTGACAAAGAGCCCTGGCGACTGGTTTGGTTTTTGCATAGTGCTGAGTTCGGCAGAGAGTTGCAGAGAGGAAGAATCCTGAAATCGCAAGGTTCCAAATGCAAAACAATAGTGGAGCAATTGAAGAGGCAATTTGGGAGATTAATCATCATGCAGATCTAGATTTGGAGCTGTTCATCCAATTCGAGAGAAAAGGGTGTACATGTTTCATTTTCATTATTATTCCATTGTAATTGATTTCCCAGTTGTTTTAAATATGAACATGTTTAGCTAGATTGATTAAATCCATTGGGATTTCTTTACTATGTTGGGTTAATATTATATGGTTGGACTGTTTGAGTTAGTTTTGTATTCTTCTTGCTTTCAGTATTAATAAGATGATGCATTATTCATGAGATGTTGTGAATTGTGGTGTTTAGATTGCATTATGTGATTGAGAAGTCCATTTGGCAATTGGAACTTTGAATAGCAAGAACTGGTTAATAATCACTTAGAGATAAGGATAATTAACTAACCAGATTAAGAATTAACAAAGCTTAATAGAGGCGGATTAAGGCTTAATGCTAATTTAAGAATCAATCGTTAGGAAGAGATTCCAACTTTAGGTTATTAGGTTTAGGAGTTCGGTTATCTCGAGAGAGAAACTAAATTCAGTTAAGAATTCATCCACAGGTAGCATAATTAGACTCATCAATCCTTTATCTTTTGTTTGATGGCCAACTAGTTTAGGTTCCCTTTAGGTTCGCTTTCTTGTCTTGGTTATTTCATTTATCCATTCATTCCTGCATCTCCCTTAGAACTTAGCTAGTAGCTATTAGTTAGTTTAGAACTTGTTCATCATTCATCTTAAGTTAATATAATAAAGAACAAAGAAGTAACTGATAAGCATCATACTACACATGTTTTCATGCCCAATTGTTTATATTTTTATGCATGATTATCCCGTTTTATGCTAGAATCACCTGTCTTTTGTTTCCTTTCTCGTTTCAGGTCATTTTCGAAGGACACCATCAATAATCGAGGGAAATACGTGTGATTACGGACTAAAATCCATCAAATTGGGTGAGAACTAGCACCTGAGGGTCGAGCACGGCTGGACTCCTACTTTGAATTACCAAGAGGCTATCCCCAATTGTGCCATTTCAAAGATTGCCAGAGCCACCACGGCCTCCAAAGACGGCCTGTGGTGGCTCAATGCTTGGCACGGCTTTGAAGGAGTCAAGACAACAGACTCACAGATTCAAGACCGCTCGGACTCGGCCAGGTCGAATCATCACTGACTACTGCCGAATCATCACACCGGACTCCGGCCATGCTGAATCAACTATATAGGCAATTTTGAGTTCTTTTGGAGGGGGACGAATTTTGGACTCAATTCGAAGACACACACTTAATCAATTGTTTCCTATACCTCAATTGTAGACCTTGAGAGATCAAATTCATCAATTGAAGGAGGGATTTCACTTGTTCCAACATCGAATTGAAGATCAAGACAAACTTTGGAAGCATTCAAGAGGCAACTAGGGTTTGAGATTTCGAATTTGCAACAGCTATCCAAAACCACAATGAACTTAATGTACCATTAATTTTGGGGAGACCTTTCCTTGCCATAGCTAGAGCTAAAATAGACATATTTGAGGGGAAGTTAGAACTTAATGTAGGGGACGACTGTGTCACTTTTAGTTTACCCTCATTTGATAGTTCTTCCACCGACCATGTTCATGCCATTTGTTGTATTGATGGAATTGATCTTGCATGTAATACACAACCACAAGATGTACAAATGGATGATGCTATACATGTTTCTTCCCCTACTAGTATGTGTTATTTATCTAAAAAAAATAACTTGTATCAATATGAGACTTTGTGCTGTGATAGACCCGAGAAGGGTAGTTGCAAGTTTGTTTTTGACAGGTCACTTAGCTGAAATTTAGAGTGGATGAATGGACATCCTAAATCGGTCCAGAGAGCACCCCCTTGGTCATCTACTGCACACATCGGACCTTTTCATTGCACTTATATGCCTCGAGCCCCAACTTACATTGAGCCTACCTTCTTAATTTGCCCGCGATGCAGGAATGTTGATCCAGAGTCCAGCTAGACGACTCGAACAAAAAGAAGCGCCTTCGGGAGGCATTCTCGAATCTATTTTTGCTATCTGAATTTTTGGACATTTTTTATTTTATTTTATGTAGTCATTTGCAGTTAGATATTTTAGTATGTTTTTAGTAAGTTTGATTTTGAGGAGATGCTATCTTATTGAACCTTTTACTAGATGTTTTTTGGAATGTGTTTATTCTTGAATTTTGCAGGAGTTAGCCTACTTGATGCTCGTACGTAATTTTGAGGACTAACATATTTTGAAGTGTTAAAGTACACATCAAGGGCAGTATCTAGTAGACTTTCTAGTTTTTATCTCTTTTGCCGTCTTGTTTTTCTCTTAGTTTTCTAATTTCTTTTATGGACTCCCATAATTAGCTTCATTTCACGTGATTTTATTCCTTTTATTTTGGAGTGCCTACCTTGTTCACACTGAGGATGTTGTTTTTCACAAGTGTGGGGTAGGTACCGTAGATTTGTGCAGTACCAATTTTATCTTTGCTATTTTTATCTTGTTTTAATATCCCTTATTGATTGAGTCCATTCATTATTACTGTCCTTATCTTGAGTTTTGTTTTAATCGAGTAGTTAATGATTTTCTCCTTTGAATGGATTTCCTTATAGCTTTTATCGAACCTTGTTGGAAGAAGGCAATGAACAAATCTCTTAATTACAATCCAGCCAGGTAAAACTGGTATTTTTCCTTAAATTCTTCCATTTTACTTTATCTTAAATATAGAACACTGTTAATATTGTTGCTTATTATTGTGATTGACTGTTTAAACTTTGGTTTGAGAATTCATGCAATTTTAACCCACTCAAATGGTGAGATTTTGAGCCAATTGGTGCATCACTATTATGCTCCCTTTTCTTTCATTAGTGAGCATTGTACAGAATCTCTATTTCTAGAACTTGCTTTACGAAATCTTTTGAGATTACATGAATTGTCAATAATCGTGAGATGATTTGGGCACTTAGGATTTACACAATTTGGCCAAAAAGCCTAACCCTGTTTTTCCCTTAGTGAACCAATTTTGAGCCTTAGCCTTTCCTTTCGTGATAATAATAACAGTGACACTCATTTTATCACTTCTATTCATTTGACCATTCTTTCTACCATTGTTGCTGGAAATTATGTAAGTTTATGCTGCATTTTATTTTGGATCAATTTGCAATCATATATTTCACTAAGTTGCTAGATTTTTCATAGATGCTCCCTTCAATTAAAAAAAAAAAAAATTTGATATTCAGTTTTATTATGTGTCAATAACCAACAATCCCTACATAAGCTGTTGTAATATATATACATAGTATATATATATTCAATAAAAAAAACAAAAAGAGTGTTAATTTAGTTCATTTTGAGCATCATCTTATTTTTAGAGCAACTTAGTGTTCATTTTGGTACAACACTTGATCCTTCGTTACTTTCTTGCATTACTTGCTTAACTTCCAGCAACTTGTAGCCTATTTTCCATATTTATACGTACCCTACCTTAACCCCATTACAACCTGGCTCAAGACCCTTTGATCATGATTATTGATTATTTCGTAGTAGTGGAGATTGGATCTATAAGCAAGCCTATGGTAAGCACTTTTCCCAGATTTTCGCGTTGAGAGCTTGGCGATCTTCTTTCACCTATATACACTTGTGTGTTTTGAGTGACATCTTGTGAGGCATGGTTCTCAATTTCTCAATTTAGATGGTTTATCATTTTAACTTTAGCAACTTTATTAAGTTTGTTCTCTCTCTTAAGGATTTAGTGATTTGGGGATTTTTGGAAAAATCATTATGGAGTTTTGAAATTTGTTTTGAGCTAACCTCCTGCAATGCATTTGATTGAGTTATTTGGTATCTATTTGAGGAGTGAGTTGTTGATTGCTTGAGGACAAGCAAAAGTTTAAGTGTGGGGTAATTTGATAAGCATCATACTACACATGTTTTCATGCCCGATTGTTTACATTTTTATGCATGATTATCCTGTTTTATGCTAGAATCACCTGTCTTTTGTTTCCTTTCTCGTTTCAGGTCATTTTCGAAGGACACCATCAATAATCGAGGGAAATACGTGTGATTACGGACCAAAATCCATCAAATTAGGTGAGAACTAGCGCCCCGAGGGTTGAGCACGGCCTGGACTCTGGCCATGCTGAATTACCAAGAGGCTATCCCCAATTGTGCCATTTCGACGGCCATAGCCACCACGGCCTCCGACTGTGGTGGCTCAAGACCACTGACTTGGAAGGAGTCGTACAATAGACTCAAAGATTCAAGATCGCTCGACTCGGAGGTCGAATCATCACACTGACCCTACTGCCGGATCATCACACTGACTCCGCCATCTTGAATCAACTATATAGGCAATTTTGAGTTCTTTTGGAGGGGGACGAATTTTGGACTCAATTTGAAGACACACACTTAATCAATTGTTTCCTATACCTCAATTGTAGACCTTGAGAGATCAAATTCATCAATTGAAGGAGAGATTTCACTTGTTCCAACATCGAATAGAAGATCAAGATAAACTTTGGGAGCATTCAAGAGGCAACTAGGGTTTGAGATTTCGAATTTGCAATTTTAGGGTTTTTCATTCGGCTTGAAAGAGAAGGGTTTACATGCCTTTAATTTTCTTTTCCTTATTTTATTCCCTAATTGCTTTAACCATGAACATGAGTAGCTAGATCTTTTGAACCCATTGGGGTTCACCTTTGTTGATGGATTATGCTTAATTGTTAGTTTTATAATTGTCATTCTTGCAATCTTCTTGCTATTTAGTAATAAAAGTTTGATTTAGTTAATTTGAGACATTGAATTAATTGTTTATTGGGTTGTTTCTTGACATTGAGAAATGCTTGTTACAACTGGACATTGAATAGTAAGGACTGGTAGTTAACACTTAGAGATAAGGTTAATTTACTCGCCGGATTAAGAATTAATAACTCCTAATAGTCTTAAATCATACTTAATGCTAATCTGTAGTAATCCGATAGGAAGAGATTCCATTAGGTTAGTGCAGGTTTAGGAATTCGGTAAGCTCGAGAGAGGAACCGGGATTCAATTCAGGATTTAGGCACGGGTAAGCAAGATCGGCAATCCATAAAATCCATCTTTAGAATTCCATCACTTAGGCTCCCTTTTGGGTTTGTTTCTCTCTTTGTAATTGTCTTTTGATTGTCCGTTGTTCTTTATTTACTTATTTGCACTCATAATCATTAGCTGGTACGTTAGAAATTTCACACCCTATTTCAGACTAGATAACTTAGCAACAGTAGTAACTCTAGGTTCACCCGATCTCCAGGGATACGACCTTGATACTCACTAGTGCTAGGCTGCATCGGTAGGTTCATTGCCTTAGGTGTATGTTGTATAAAGAGCCCATCAGTAACTCTAGGCTACGACCTTGATACTCGCCATGAGTGCTAGACTGCATCGATAGGTTCACTGCCTTAGATTGTAGCTGCATAAGTAGCCTACTAAAAACCCTACCTACTCACGCGTCGCTAACCTATCGTGTGGTAAAGAGAAGAAAGTACGAAAGAATAGTAAACAGAGCACACCGCAGAAAGATTCTAAATATGAGAAGTCCCCCTTGGATTCGAGAAGAAGGAAATGATGAAGGGGAACGAAACAAAATAAGGCGTTTCTAGCTCTAGTTTCGGGTGAGCTTCTCAAAATTATGTCTGGATGCTCAATATCATTTGATTGAATAGTTGACCGAGCTCCTTGGTTTTTTAAGAAACCCTCCACTTCAATTGATATTTTTTCACGAAAAGCAAACATGAGATAACAAATCCAGTCTTTCACTAAGATTTCGAATAGCTGTCCCGAATTCAAGTTGATTATGTTTCACCCCTTCCTCAGAGAAAGAGGATCAAACAATTCCCAATCATGGTCCTTGCAGTTTAGGTTTTTCTGGGTATTCCACTTCTCTTTCTTGTTCCAAATTTTGGGTTTTTGGCCAGGTACGAGAGAAATGAAGAGGTAAAATGAGGTTGCTCATGGTTCCAATTTGGAAGATTAATCTCTTAATTGACAGCTCTTAATTCTTAATGCCACCACCTATTGAAATTAGTCTTATCGTCCCAAGTTTAATTCTTACTAACCATACATAGGTACTAACTTTTAATTGTGTCATTTAAGTCCAATCTATTTACCCAACCTTCAACTATTGGTTCAATTAAGTCTTAAGGCTTAATACATATAACCTAAGTACTTAATCAACTTATCTAAATTAATAATCTAATATCATGCTTCTTATTCTCTACTTATAATTAATATATATCTATTCTCATAAAATAAAAATATTATTAATATACCATCATATGCCCAATGATTAAATGTAAATGCACATAACATGTATGATGAGAAAATGTAGGCGTTACAATCCTTTTAGCTAGCCAGCTTAAAAATAATAATTTATGAATTGATTGATTAACAATTGCAATATGTGGATAATTTCTTAAATGAATTGGCATCTCTTTCTAGTTAATCAATTCCTAATCCTAAAGATCTAAAGTTGGAATCTCTTCCTCACAATTGATTTTAGAATAACATTAATATCTAAATTACCGCTAATAAGAATGTCTAGTTCTTATTCCAGTAAGTTATTACAGTTATCTCTAAAATACAAGTCACTTAATTACAGAAGCAGTTATGCAAATCTAATTAAATTTCTTAATTACAAAGGAGTTCTCAAATTGATTCAATAATGAAGAAGAAACAACATATTTTATTATACTTGAATGAAAACTACAATCTTAAATCAAAAATCCAATCAGTTAAACATAAAACAAGCCTAGCATAGCTAAAGATCACCCTCAGATGGGTTTAATAAGATTAGTTACATATAATGATTAAACTAATACAAGAATCAAATACAAAGTAAATAAGAATCGAAAAGAACATGAACACCCTTTTCTCAAATAGTGGAAATGCTATCGCCTCTTGAATAACTCTGGATCTAATCTCTATAACGCAAGATCTCCTTCTTTTTTCCTTTGAATCTTCAATCTGATTATCAAAAATAGCTATTTGGATGATGTTGAAGTGGAATTTGTCTCCATTTTCCTCTTCTTGATCATCTAGAAGGTTGCTCTCAAAGTTTGTCTTGTACCTCAAAGTTCTCTCTCTAGTATCCCTTTGAATCTCTTTTTCTCTTTCGTTTTCTTTTCTTTTAAATTATGTTTCAGAATCCAACACAGCTTGGATTTGGGCCATGCTGACTATCACGGCCTGGATCCTTGCCTTGTTGAGCTAAAATTGTACATGTGGCATTCTTCAGCATAACTTGGAATTGGGCCTTGCTACTCAGCACGAGCATGCTCATAGGCTGTATCACTCTCAAAGACCGTGTTGCAAATCGCTTCTTCTCGCTATGGGTAAGGGATTTCAGCACGCCAGCTGACCTTGACTGTTCTCCTCAACATGAGCGGGTTGGCAGGGCGTGTTGAACAGTCTAACGCGCCCGATTCATCTATTTCTTTCCAATTTTAATCCGATTTTTCTATAACTTTAATGATGTACCTAGAAAAACACTTGAGACACAAAGAAAACTAAAACAGGGTGATTCTAATACAAAAACACATAATTTGCCCTAAAAATAACTCAAAAACAAGCATGCAAACATGTGTAATATCAAGGATATCACTACTTCCACGAGCTTTCACTCAACATTCGTGTTTATGCTCCCTAAATAAAACCAAACCAACATACTAGACAAAGGGGCATAAAGAAATGAATAAAAAGAGAACATAGGTAGAATTTCAAATCTGATAAGGAAAGAAATCATAAGTTCTTTGTTCTCTTCCGTACGCTAAGCATAAGGATCAAATATAACTGTTATAAACACATGGGTAGACGAAGAACGCAAAAGAAAGGAAGAATGTGATTACTAACGCGAGTCTTGATAAGCCTGTAGAGTTCTTGAAAGAATTGATAACTTGATTCGGCTACATGTGGTTTTTATAGTGCGATAGCCCTCATTCCATAAGAAGAAGAAACTAGAAGCTAAATATGAATAAATAAATATAGAAAGACAAATAAACAAAAGTCATATTAAGAACTAGAGAGGAGTTGACTGGTCAATAACTCTTGTAGTCGTAAATTTTAAGAGCCAACTTAACAAAAATAAGAGAGAGTCCGCATGTGCCTGCATAACACTTTGACCCAAGTTACTTCATTATATGCATCTGAAACATCAAAACACTTGTATTACGCTTGGATCAATAAAAAAATAACATGATTTCTTCCTTACGTGTGTGAATTTACATTTCGTCCTGCTTCATCATCAAGCTAAGCTCCAATGCCACCGGTCCAACTTGTCAATTGCATTCCTATGATTCCTTATTACAATCCTTATGTCATTAGAAATCCTTGTGCCTAGAGGAATAACGAATGATGGAGCTCCCAATGGAACAAATCATTTATCAGAATATTTGGGCATGCCTTAACTCTCCTTGTTCCCTCATTCCTCCAAGAGTTTCATCCGAAATCATATGGAGAATGAATTAATACTCGATCAACTAATATTCTTTTTTCCCATTCATCCATGCATTGGATCGGTGCCTATGATTGCCACTTCCACATGCTTTCACTCAACAGTCGTGTTTAGGCTCCCCAAATAAAACCAAACCATTATACTAGACAAAGAGGAACAAAAGAAACGAACAAAATGAGAACATAGGTAGGACTTTGGATTCGGTGAGGAAAGAAATCAAAAGTTCTTTGTTCTTTTCGATACAACTAAGCATAAGGATCAAATTAGAATTGTTATAAACACAAGGGTAGAAAAAGAACACAAAAGAAAGGAAGTATGTGAGCGATAAGTCTATGTCCGCTAGTGCTAGTCTTGATAAGTACTCAAATTTCTTTAAAGAATCCATAACTTTATTTCCCGCAAGGTAGAAAATTGAAATAATATACTCACTAGTCTCAAGTATTCGGTTGCACGCGATTGTTATAATGCAAAACCTCTTATTCTATAAGAAGAAGAAACTATAAGCTATATTTGAATATATAAATAAAGAAAAATGAATAAACTAAAGTCAAATCAAGAATTAGAGAGTAGTTGACTGATCAACAACTCTCGTAGTCCTAGATTTTAAAATCCAACTTAACAAAAATAATGGGAAATTTGCATGGGTCTACAAAATAACATCCGACCTAAACTACTTTATTATGTTATGCCAATCCTTATGTCATTAAGAGTGCTCATGTCTAGAAGAACAAGGAATGATGGAGACCATAATGGTGCAAATCCTTGATCATAATATTTGGTCGTGTCTCGATTCTCGTCGTTCCCTCTTTTCTCGAAAAGACTCATTCACGATTATTCAGAAAATGAAATCAATACTTGATCAAGTAATTTATTTCTTTGCATTTGTCCAAGCATTGGATCGGTTGATAGAACGTGGCTAACTTGTGCAAAACCCGTATTCAATTTTAATGTCTTCACCAAGGATCGTTCACCTAATCAAGCAAAGAAACTCTAACTCCCAACAAGACCCTTAGATAACTTGTACTTAAAAACCTTAATTATAAAGAATTAAAAGCCGTTTAATATGAATAAAGGTTTAGATTAAATTAAGTTTGTAAAATACCAAGTCTTCACTTTATAAATTCACCAAGTTCATAAAGAACAAAAGAAGAGAATTAACTCCAAGATAATCAATATTCAACCAACCATTACATAGAAAGTCATACTAGCTTATATAGGACTTCGAAAAACCTAATTCTATAATGATAAGGAAGCAAATAATAATAAGATTAGGAATAAACTCCTAAACTAAAAGGATAACTTAAAACAAGACTTCTGACTATTAAAAGATTTCTTTAAATGAACAAATATTCCTAAAATTCATCCAACCCTAGCCCAAATAATAAACATGACATTTGAGCTTAAGTAACATGTAATAAGTGGCCCATGCTTGAGTATTGGAATCCAAAAGAGCTTAACTTGTTTATTTTAGGCCTATTTTGACTTTTCCATGCCTTTATATATTGAATTAAGTTGATAGGAGTATATTGAGGCGCATTGTCTTGATTATGCCCAATTTCACTTGGACTTTGGATCTCCAACTCAAGCTTCACCTCTTATTTCACAAACACTCCTAAAGCATCCTTGAACTTCTTCATGCGAGCTCTAGTCATTGTTCTATTATATTTGAATGGCTCGTGTACAATCCTAGTTGGATTAGGATTCCTAGTTGTAGTATGACTCCTCGTGGGACTAGGATTCCTTGTAGAAGTAGGGCTCCTCCTAGGAGTCGAATTCTTAGTTGGAGTAGGACTCCTCATAGGACTAGAATTTCTAGTGGAAGTAGGATTCCTAGTTGAAGTAGGAGCCCTAGTCGGAGTAGGATTCCTTGTGCTTGTAGGATTTGCATTGTCCCCTCCTTCCTCGTGAGGATTCATTCTCGAATCATCAACCTTGTCAAAATCAAAAGGAGATAAATTAGTTACATTAAAAGTAGCACTAACATCTAGGACTCATCTTAGCCTTACGCATACTAAGAGAACTTTCTTTTCTAAAGTGAACCCAAACCCAATCACCAGATTTAAAGATTACTTCCACACGCCCCTTATTAGCTCTTTGGGAAATTTTCTCATTCCTTTCTTCAATGTTCAAGGGCACCTTTTCATGTAATGCCCTAAGAAAATCAGCCTTCTTTTGACCATCTAAATTAACTCTCATATGCAAAGGCAAAGGAGTGAATCTAATGGACTCAAAAGAATAAAACCATAAACAATCTCAAAAGGGCAATAATGAGTAGATGAATGCACATTACAATTATAAGCAAAATCAATATGTGGCTAACAATCTTCCCAAGATTTCAAATTCTTCTTAATCAAGATGTGCAATAATTGACCCACAGTGCAATTTACTACCTCAATTTGACCATCAGTTTAGGGGTGACATGTAGTAAAAAATAACAACTTAGTCCCTAGTTACCCTACAAAGTCTTCCACAAAAACTAAGAAATTTTGCATCCTTATCACTAATAATAGTTATAGGCATACTATGTAAATGAACAATCTCGTTAAAGAACAAATCAACAATATATGGTGTATCATTAGTCTTATGACAAGCAATAAAATGTACCATCTTAGAAAAGTGATCTACAACCACAAAAATAGAATCATGGCCATGTTTTGACCTAGGTAAACCCAAAATAAAATCCATAGAAAAATCAACTTATTTTTAAGCGTTTTAAACGCTTTCTCTTGAGCATCTCCCAACTTGAATCCCACACTCTTCTTGATTACTTCAGTTAATGGTGCGGCAATGGTGCTAAAATTACAAACAAATCTTCGATAAAAGCTTGCCAAACCATGAAATGAGTGAACATCTCTAATAGACTTAGGTGTAGGTCACTCCTTGATTGCCTTAACCTTCTCTTCATCTACTTCAGTGCCTTGCGCACTTACGACAAACCCTAGGAAAATAAGTTTGCTCGTGCAAAAAGAACATTTCTTATAGTTAGCAAACAACTTCTCCTTACACAAAACATCAAGTACTAAATGCACATGCTCAATGTGTTCATTTAATGACTTACTATACATAATTATTTCGTCAAAATAGACAACAACAAACTTTCCTAAGAATATATGCAATACATGGTTCATTAATTTTATGAAAGTACAAGGTGCATTAGTTAATCCGAAAGGCATAACTAACCACTCATATAAACCATATTTTGTTTTAGAAGTAGTTTTCCATTCATCACCCTCTTTCATCCTAATTTGGTGATAACCACTTTTAAGATTAATCTTAGAAAATATACATGCACCATACAACTTATCAAGCATGTCATCTAAATGAGGAATAGGATGTCGATACTTTACCATTATTTTATTCATGGCACTACAATAAATGCACATCCTCTAAGTTCCATCCTTCTTAGGCACTAATAAAATGGGCATGGCACATGGACTCATGCTCTCACGAATCAAGCCTTTATGCATTAGCTCCTCCATTTGCCATTGTAACTCCTTTGTCTCCTTAGAATTACTTCTATAAGGCGGTTTATTTGGAATTTGCGAACCTGAATTGAAGTCAATTTGGTACTCAATCCCTCTTAAAAATGGTAAACCTTTTGAAACATCATCGAAAATAGATCTTCATATTCCTTCATAATATAAACAAACACACTAGGCAAAGAGTTGTTAAGACTGTTAGTAGTAAAACATGAGTCTTTGTACAACATTACAATCATAGGCATGTAAGAAAAATAAGCTCTCTTAACATCACTCTCTTTTACATAAAAGCTCAATTGTTTCTTTTTCTATGTGCCTCTTCTTTCTTTTGCGCATACTCTTTGCTCTCCTTTTTCCACTCTTTGCTTACATCACTAATTATTTTTCACACAGCTCTCCTTTGCCATGTATTCTTTTCTTTTTCTCACATGCGCGCTGTTCTCTCTCTCTTAAAATTCTTTGATCATGGTTCACTTTCTTTGGTGATAAAGGTGAAAGTACAATAACTTTTCCATTTATTACAAAAGAATACCTATTAGAGTATCCATCATAATTTACCCTCCTATAAATTCAGTCTTCGAGACCCCATAAGAAAGTGATCTTTCCTTATATAAATATTAAGAAGAGTTATCAATGGACATCTTTCCATTGATAAGAGGTTTCGATGGATGAATAATCATGAATATAATAATTTCTGGTTGACTATGTTCCCACTTAGCTTCGTCCCTGCCACATCAACTTCATATATAGATGCAATTCCACAACATTAGCAATTTCCTTGTTCAGCCCTCTCAAGAAACGAGCCATGGCTTGCTAACGGTCTTCCTTAGTTTTAGGATGGGTCAATGTCACCTCCATCTCTTGAAAATACTCCTCAATACTTTGCGAATCTTGTGTAAGCCTTTAAAGTCAGTTGTGCAAATATCTATAGTAGTGATTCGGCATAGAACTCTTTCGCATGACATTCTTCATCGTTCGTGTTTTACTTAATTAGACTTTTACCCTTTAATGAACTCACCGCTCACCTTTTATAACTCAATCTCTACTCTTTGGTTCTTCTAAAGGCTAAAACAATAAATTATCAAACAACCAAAATTGCAACTATTCAATAACCAACAGATTAGATTTAAAACACACATAATACCGAAATGAGAAAACTAAACAAAACAAATTAAGCCTATACATAATGAAAGACACAAGAACAAAGGTAATAAAAGACTAAATAAGCTTAATAAGTGAAGAAAACAAAAGGCATAAATTTTTTTTGAGAATCAATCATAGAATCGGTCGTAGAGGTGATTGACAATGGCAACTTTTTTTATTTGATCACAAGAATGAAACTGATTTATTTATTTTTTAATTTGAACGAGATTTGTATAGAGAAGAATGACAAAAGAAAATAATAAAAAGAATATGCGAAAATTAAAGATATGTAACCTCATTTAGAAGCCAATGCTCTAATACCAAATGATACGAACCTAACATATATCAAAGGATTAAACCCGTATAGAAGTTTGATCTCAAGTATATTAAACTATCAAATCTAAGGTATTAAAGCTAGAAGATGCTGCAATTTAGTATGGATTCTAAATTGATAAGTCAGATTTGAATGCCACAAATAATGAATTGCTTGATAAGTTTGAATTAGATCTAAACAAGAACTAAGAATACAATATAAACTCACAAAATATATTCATCATCAATCAATGAACTTGAAAATTCGTATGCCTTTTATAGCCTTTAGAAAACCCTAATTCTAAGCTATTAAGGATTTACAACTCAAATCGGATAGAGATAAACATCCTAACTAAAAGAGATAACTAAAAACACAGTCCTAATATTCCTAAAAAATACTATGTAGCCGCCCATTAGGAGTAAGAAACCCCAGTTTCTTTAAGTTACACACATGGGCCATCTTTGGTGGAGCTAATTATGCCCAAACTCCCTTATGTGCTCCTTTATGCTCATTAAACTCATATTAATTTCATTCAAGTCCAATAATCTAAATTATATTGATGAGCCTTGAATTTGAATCCAACTCCTTAAGTGCTTATGTGTCCTTAGCCCAAACATCTTGAATTAGCCCATTGAGAGCTTCTTTTATCTTTTTAGCCTTGGACCTTGTAATTAGGCCTCCATGGATGTGAATTGGATCTTGAATCGTAGTTGAAGTAGGATTTCTTGTTAGAGTAGAACTCCTACTACCAATAGGATTCGCATCACCTATATTCTCATTTTGTTTATTTCTTTTATACCAATCTTTCTAAAATCTATCTAGTTTGATATTTTGCTTTTATTTGGGAGCATAAACACGAGTGTTGATTGAAAGTGTGTAGAAGCGGCAGTCATAGGCACCGATACAATGCTTAGACAAATGCAAAGGAAGAAGATTACTCAATCCAGTATTCATGTAATTCTCAGAATGATCGCGAGCGAATCTTTTGAAGTGAAGAGGGAACAACGAGAATCAAGACACGCCCTATTATTCAGAGTCCAAATTTTCAATATTGGAATCTCCACCATTTCTTGTTCCTCTAGGCACTAGGACTTGTGATGATATGAAGATTGGCATAAGGAATCATGGGAACGACATTGACAAGCTTGACAAGTGGCATTGGAGCGTGACTTAATGATCAAGCAGGACGAGATGTAAATCCTCGAGAGTAAGGGAGAAATCATGTTTCTTTCGATTAATCCAAGTGGGAATGCACGGGTTCGAAGTTTGGGATGCATGTAATGAAGTATTTTGGTTCTAGTTTCTTCTTCTTATAAAATGAGGGCTTTCGTACTATAAAAGTCAAAACCAAATACTTGAGGCTAATGAGAATATTTGGTCAGTTTTCTACCTTGCGAAAAATCAAGTTATGGGTTCTTTTAAGAACTTTGTGCAACTTATCAGCACTCGCGCTACCGAGCATAGACTTATTGCTCACGTCCTTCCTTTCTTTTATGTTCTTTGTTTACCTTGCGTTTAAATCAATTTGATTTGATTCTTATGCTTAGCCATATGGAAGAGAACAAACAACTTCTAATTTCTTTCCTTATCAAATCCAAAATTCTATCTATGTAATCATTTTGTTCGTCTCTATTGTGCATCTCTTTCTAATCTCTGTATACTATGATGGTTTGGTTTTATTTAGGGAGCATAAACATGAGCGTTGAATGAAAGTTTATGGAAGTGGCAATCATAGGCACCGATCCAATGCTTAGACAAATGCGAAGAAAGAAAATTAGTTGATCAAGTATTGATCTCATTCTCTGAATGATCTTGGACAAATCTTTTGGAGGATAGAAGGAACAATGAAAATCGAGGAATGACCAAATATTTTGGTTCAGGATTTGCACCATTGGGGTCTCCATCATTTCTTGTTCCTTTAGGCACGAGGACTCCTGATGACATAAGGATTTGCATAAGGAATCATGAGAATGCATTTGGCAAGCTTGACCGCTAGGAATTGGGCTTAGTATGATGATCAAGCATAATGAGATGTAAATCTGCTCATGTAAGGGAGAAATGATGTTGCTTTCGATTAATCTAAGGGGGAAAGGACATGTTTGGATGTCAAGTATTGTTGTCATTGTCTAAAGGATTGCAGACAAATCTTTTAGAGAAAAGCGGGAATGACATTTGCACCATTGGTGTAACGACCCGGAATCGGATCACATGAGATATTGTCCGCTTTAGCCCCCTACTGGCCTCATAATTTTGTCCCTTTGGCGGGTTCGAGAACTTCCAAGGAGGTCCCTCATGCTGGAATTTTTCTGAACCAAGCACGTTTAACTTTGGAGTTCCTACAACTCCACAACCAAATAACCAAAAGGCGCCTCATGTGATTAGTTCCAAATCTTTACATATATGTTATGAACCATTCCCTACACCATTTCAATGTGCAATTCGACTCATTCATGTACCCTCGTACCTTAGAGTGCTGCCATCCTAGAAGCCTGCCAGAACTGCTCCTTGTCCAGGCATCCTATCTTTTATTTGCCCCAGCGTTCACTTCCCGCCCTCGTCGGATTGCTCTCTAAGGCCAGGTTGTCATAATTGGGGTCTCCATTGTTCTTTGTCTCTCTAGGCATGAGTACTCCTGATGACACAAAGATTGGCATAAGGAATCATAGGAGCGCAATTGCTGGATCGATGGCAGTGGAGCATGACTTGATGATTAAGCAGGAGGAGATGCAAATTTGCACATAAGGGAGAAATCATGTGTCTTTTGATTAATCTAACTGGGAATGCATGAATTTTGATGTTTGAGATGCATATAATGAAGTATTTCTAACCAGAGGGTTATTAGGTAGGACTATGCGAATTCCCCTTATTTCATTATGTTGCCTTATAAAATTTGAGACTACGAGGGTTCTCTAGTTCTTGATTTGACTTTAATTTATTCATTTTTCTTTCTTTATTTATTCATATTTAGCTTATGGTTTCTTCTTCTTATAGAATGAGGACTTTCACATTATGAAAATGCATGCAACTGAATATTTGAGGCTAATGAGCATTTTATTCCAATCTTCTACCTTGCGTAAATCAAGCTATAGGTTCTTTATCAGATCCAAAATCCTACTTATGATCTCAATTTATTCATTTTCTTTGTACCTTTCTTTCTAATCCCTTATAGTATGATGGTTTGGTTTTATTTGTGGAGCATAAACACTAGTGTTGAGTAAAAGCACGTGGAAGCGACAATTATATCCACCGATCGAATGCTTGAACAAATGCAAAGAAATAAAATTAGTTGATCAAGTATTAATATCATTCTCTGTATGATCATGGATGAATCTTTTAAAGGAAAGAGGGAATGACAAGAATCGAGGCACGCCTAAATATTCTAATTCAGGATTTGCTCCATTGTGATCTCCATCATTCCTTATTCCTCTAGGCACCAGGACTCCTAATGACAGGGATAGGCATAAGGAATCATGGGAACACAATTAACAAGCTTCACCAATGGCGTTGGGGATTAGCTTGATAGTAAAGTAGGATGACATGTAAATCCATGAGCGTAGGGGACATATATAATGAAGTAATTTGGGGTCAGAGTATTGTTCGGTAGGCCCATGTGAATTTTTTATTATTTTTGTTAAGCTAGCTTTTAAAATTTAGGAGTACGAGAGTTGTTGACCAATCAACTCCTTTATGTTTCTTGATTCGAATTTTGTTTATTCATCTTTATTTATTCATATTTAGCTTCTAGTTTCTTCTTTTTATGGAATAAGGGCTTTCGCACTAATAAAAACCACATGCACCCAAATACTTGGCACCAATGAGGATAATATTTTAGTTTTCTACCTTATAAAAAATCAAGTTATGGATACCTTCAAGAACTCTAACGACTTATCAAGACTCGCCTAACAAACATAAACTTAACACTAACATCCTTCCTTTCTATTATTTTCTTTATATACCATTATGATAACAATTCTATTTGATCCTTATGCTTATGCCAATCCTTGTGTGATCAAGAGTCCTTATTCTTAGAGGAACACGGAATGATGGAGATCCTAATGGTGCAAATCCTGGATTGGAATATTTAGGCATATGCCTTGATTCTCGGCATTCCCTCTTTCCTCCATAAGAATTATCCGTAATCATTCGGAGAATGATATTAATACTCCATCAAGTAATTCTCTTCCTTTGCATTTCTCCAAGCATTAGATTAGTGCCTATGATTGCCTATTCCACACACTTTAGCTCAACACTCATATTTATGCTCGCCAAATAAAACCAAATCATCATACTACACATAGATTAGAAAGAGACAAACAAAAGAAATGAACATATGAGAACCTAGTTAGGATTTTGTATTTGATAAGGATAGAAATCACAAGTTCTTTATCTCTTCCATCGCTAAATGTAAGGACCAAATCAAATTAATCTAAACAAAATGGTAGACAAAGAACACAAAACAAAGGAAGGACATGAGCGACAACTCTAGGTTCGCTAGTGCAAGTCTTCATAAGTCCGCAAAGTTCCTGAAAGAACCAATAACTTGATTTTCCATAAGATAGAAAATTGAAATAATATGCTCACTAGTCTTAAATACTAGGTTGCATGTGGTTTTCATAGTGCAGAAAGCCCTCATTCTATAAAAAGAAGAAAATAGAACCTAAATATGAATAAGCAAATAAAGAAAGATAAATAAACTAAAGTCAAATCAAGAACTAAAGAGGAGTTGACTGGCCAACAACTCTCATAGTCCTAAATTTCATGAGCCAGCTTAACAAAAATAAGGGATAATTCCCGTGGGCCTATTTATTCACACTCAGTCCCAAATTACTTCATTTTATGTGTTCCAAACATCATAATATGCACATTCCAGCTTGGATTAAATGAAAGCAACATAATTTGTCCATTACGTGCATGGATTTGTGTCTCGTCCTACTTGAACATCAAGTCACGCTCTAATGCCACTAGTGAAGCTTATCCATTACAAACCTGTGATTCCTTAACAAAAATTAGAAGAAATTTGCATGGGCATACCTAATAACACTCCGGCCCAATCTACTTCATTATATGACTCCCAAACATCAAAACATGCGCATTCCCACTTGTATTAATCGAGAGTAACATGATTTCTCCGTTATGGGTGTGGATTTGAGTATTATGCTGCTTGATCATCAAGTTACACCCTAATGCCACTGGTCAAGCTTGTCAACTGCGTTTAAATGATTCCTTAACAAAAATAAGGGGAAATTTGCGTCACTGTACCTAATAACACTCAAGCCTAATTTACTTCATTATATGCCTGCCAAACATCATAACACTCTAATTCCCTCTTGCCAAACATTAAAAGCAACATGATTTCTCCCTTACACACATAGGTTACATCTCGTCCTCATTGATCATCAAGCTAAGCCCCAATGCCACCAGTCAAGCTTGTTAATTGTGTTTCCATAATTCCTTACGCCAATCCTTGTATCATGAGGAGTACTCATGCATAGAGGAATAAAGAATAATGGAGACCCTAATGGTGCAAATCCTGAATTGGAATAATTGGGTGTGCCTCCATTTATATCGTTCCCGCTTTCTTCAAAAGATTTGTCCGCGATCATTCGGAGAATGACATTAATACTTGATCAATTAATTTTCTTTCTTCGCATTTGTCCAAGCATTGGTTTAGTGCTTATGACTGCAACTTCGATGCACTTTCACTAAACATTATCATGTTTGTGCTCATAAAATAAAAACAAACCATCATACTAAACAGAGGTTAGAAAGAGATGAATAAGCAAAATGAATAAAAATAGAACATTATTAGGATTACGAATTCAATAAGGAAAGAAATCACACGTTCTTTATTCTCTTTCCTATAGCTAAGCAGAAGGATTAAACCTAATTGATTTAGACACAAGAGTACACAAAGAACACAAAAGAAAGAAAGAACGTGAGGGATGAGTCTAGATTTACTAGCGTGAGTTTTAATAAGTCTGGAAAGTTCTTGAAAGAACCCATAACTTGATTTCTTACAATGTGGAAGAATGAAATGATATGCTCGCTAGCTTGAAATATTCAAATGCATGTGGTTTTCATAGTGTGAAAGCCCTCATTTCATAAGAAGAAAAAACTACAAGCAAAATCTGAATAAATAAACAAGAACCGGAGAGAAGTTGACTCGTCGACAACTATTGTAGTCCTAGGTTTTAACTCAATACTCGTGTTTATGCTCTTCAAATAAAACCAAACCATCATACTAGACAAATATTAGGAAGAGAGGCATAAAAGAGATGATCAAAATGAGAACATAGATAAGATTCAAGGTTCGATACGAAAAGAAATCATAAGTTCTTTATTCTCTTCCATATGGTTAAGCATAAGATCAAATCGAATTGATTTAAACACAAGGGTAGACAAAGAATAGAAAGGAAAAGAAGGACGTGAGCGATAAGTCTATGTTTGCTAGCGCGAGTCTAGATAAGTCTGCAAAGTTATTGAAAGAACCCATAACTTGATTTCTCGCAAGGTAGAAAATTGAAGTAATATGCTCACTAGCCTCAAGTAAAGAGCTTATTCCATAAGAAGAAGAAACAAGAAGCTAAATATGAATAAATAAATAATGAATGATAAATAAACTAAAGTCAAATCATGAACTAAAGAGAAGTTGATTGGTCAACAACTGTCGTAGTCTTGAATTTTATGAGCCAAATTAATGAAAATAAGGGAAACTTCACGTGGGCCTATCTAATAACAATCCAACCCAAATTATTTCATTATATGTGATACAAACCAAACTAGCACAACGAATCCTACTCTAACAAGGAGTCTTCATGATGCAAATCCTACTAACTTAAGGAATTCTAATCTAATAATGAGTCCTTACTCAACTAGGAATTCTAATCCTGTAAGGAGTCCTGATGATATTAGGAGGTCAAGCAATGAAAGGAATTCTAATTCAATTGCGAGTCCTAGTGCGATTCCAATTGCAGGTCAATGAGCTTATCCAAGACGTTTGGGCTAAAGCTACATCAAGGCTTGAAGAAATTGGATTTAAGTTCAAGGCTCATTAATGTAATTCCATTTATTGGGCTTGAATGAATTTAATTGTGGTTAAAAAGAACAAAGAAGTTGAATTGGAGCATGTGAAGACCTTAGGCCTTTATTGGCTTATGTTATGAGGCCCATCTATATGACTTATGTAAATTAGGGTTTTATGACTTATTTAGGGCAGTCATACATGTATTTTAACTTAACTAGGACTTTGTTTAAGTTATCTCTTTTAGTTCGTAAGCTTATCTTTATGTTAGATGATATGTAAATCCTTATTAGTTAAGTTTTAGGTTTTTCTAAGGCCTATATAAGGCTAGTATGAATTTTGAGGTAAAAGTTAAAGTTGAAGTTGAATGATAATGGTATTTTTACCTTAAACCTTATTTTCTTTGTCTTTGTATCCTTGTTTGAATGAAAATCTTACTTATCAAGGAGTTGATTTATCCATGTGGCATACTTGGAATTAGGGTTTAAGGGACTTAGTTTTCCTTAAGTTCTAAGTCTTGATCATCTTTTTAAGTAATCTGTTTTCAAACCTTTCTTAGGGGTTGAATCGAATTGGTTCTTGGGGTTTTCATGTTAATATCTTAGTGGTACGCAATTCAAAAGGGATTTCTCAAGCTTATTCATGGAGGTTCCATATCATTTGATATTAGAGATTTAGCTCTAGATCAGGTTTTATCCTTCATATTTTCATTAGTCAATTTTGATTCCTTGTATTTCTTTGTTCTTTCTTTTAGTTTAGTTCTTACTACTGTTCTTTATTTATCTTTTATTTTGAATCTGTTTTATATCAAATCATATTTTTTTTAAGAAAAAGAAATAAAATAATATTCATTTTGTTGATTTAATTATGTCCTTTTTTGTTTATTCATTTATTAATATAGTAATTCTTCATTACATATTGTTCTTATATGTTTTATTGTGTTTAGGCTTAATCTTGTTCATTAAATCTAGTTTTGTCTTCTTATATATGTCCCAAACATTAGAACACTCGCATTGCCATTTGTATTATGCCTGGATTAATCGAAAGCAACATGATTTCTCCCTTACATGTGCGAATTTACATCTCATCCTGCTTGATGATCAAGTTGATTCGTTATGGTAATCCTTGTGTCATCAGGAGTTCTCATGCCTAGAGGAACAACGAATGAAGGAGACCCCAATGGTGCAACTCTTGAATCGTAGAATTTGGTAGTGACTAGATTCTCATCGTTCCCTCTTTCCTCTAAAAGATTGGTCAATACTTGATCAACTAATTTTCTTTCTTCGCATTTGTCCAAGCATCAGATTGGTGACTATAATTTCCACTTCTATGCGCTTTTCCTCAACACTCGTGTTTATACTACTCAAATAATACCATACCATCATTTCATACAGAGATTAGAAAGAGAGGCACAAAAGAGACAAAAATGATTACACAAATAGGATTTCATATTCGATAGGGAAACAAATAAAAAGTTATTTGTTCTTTTCCATATGGCTAAGCATAAGATCAAATCGAATTGATTTAAACATAAGGATAGATAAAGAATAAAAGAAAAAGGAAGACATGAGTGATAAGTTTATGTTCGCTAGTGCGAGTCTAGATAAGTTTGCAAAGCTTTTGAAAGAACCTATAACTTGATTTCTCAAAAGGTAGAAAACTGAAGTAATATGCTACTAGCCTCAAATATTCATATAATAAAGTAATTTTATTCAAAGTGTTATTAGGTAGGGCCACACGAATTTTCCCTTGGTTTCATTACGCTGGCTCTTAAAAATTGGAACTATGAGAGTTGTTGACCAATCACCTCTCTAGTTCTTGATTTGACTTTAGTTTATTCATCTTTATTTATTTATTTATTATTCATAGTTAGCTTCTAATTTCTTCTTCTTATGAAATAAGGGCTTTCGCACTAAAAAAATTGTGTGCAACTGAATACTTGAGGCTAGTGAGCATAATATTCAATTCTCTACCTTGCGAAAAATCGATTAATAGGTTCTTTTAAGAACTTTGCGGACTTAGCAACACTTGCGCTAGCGAGCATAGACTTATCGCTGACGTCCTTCTATTCTTTTGATCAATTATTGATATTATTCTCTAAATGATCATGTATGAAATATTTTAGAGGAAATAGAGAACGATGAGAATTGAGGCAAGCCCAAATATTCTGATTCAGGATTTTGACGACTGGGATCTCCATCGTTCATTGTTCCTCTAGGCATGTGGACACCTGATGGCATATGGATTAGCATAAGGAATCATAGGAATGCAATTGACAAACTTGACGAGTTGCATTAGGGCTTAACTTGATGATCATCTAGGAGGAGACATAAATCCACTCGCATAAAGGAGAAATCATGTTGTTTTCAACTAATCCAAGCGTAACACAATTAGGAAAGAAAGCTTTTTGATGTTTGGGATGTATATAATGAAGTAATGTGGTTCAAAGTGTTATTAGGTAGGCCTATGCGAATTTCCCTTTGTATTTGTTAGCTGGTTCTTAGAATTTATGACTATGAGAGTTGTTGACTAGTTAACTCCTCTCCAGTTCGTGATTTGACTTTAGTTTGTTCATCTTTCTTTATATTTAGTTTCTAGTTCTTCTTTCTATGGAATAAGGGCTTTCGCACTATGAAAACCGCATGCAACCGAATACTTAAGGCTAATGAGCATATTATTTCAATTTTCTACCTTACCGAAAATCAAGCTATCGTGCATAGATTTATCTCTCATGTACTTCCTTTCTTTCATTTTCTTTGTTTACCCTTATGTTTAAATCAATTTGATTTGATTCTTATGCTTAGCCATATAGAAGAGAACAAAGAACTTTTTATTTCTTTCCTTATTGGATCCAAAATCCTATCTATGTAATAATTTTGTTCATCTCTTTCTAATCTCTATACAGTGTGATGGTTTGGTTTTATTTAAGGAGCATAAACACATGTGTTAAGTGATAGAATGTGGAAGCAGTAATTGTAGGCACCAATTCAATGCTTGGACAAATGCGAAGAAAGAAAATTAGTTTATCAAGTACTGATATCATTCTCCCAATGATATCATACCAATCTTTTAGAGGAAAGAGGAAATGACGAGAATCTAGGTACGACCAAATGTTCTGATTTAGGATTTGCGCCATTGGGGTCTCTATCATTCCTTGTTCCTCTAAGGATGAGAACTCTTGATGATAGAAGGATTACCATAAGGAATCATGGGACTGCATTTGACAAGCTTGATCAGTGGCATTAGGGCTCAGCTTGATCATCAAGCAGGATGAGAGGTAAATCTGTGCACGTAAAGGAGAAATCATATTGCTTTCGATTAATCTAGGCATAATACAAGTGGGAATGGAAATGTTTTGATGTTTGGGATGCATATGATAAATAATTTGGGTTGGAATGTTATTACATAGGGATCGGAGTGGCATTAGGGCTTTTTTCGTTAAACTGGCTTATAGAACTTCGGACTACGAGAGTTATTGATCAGTCAACTCCTCTTTGGTTCTTAAATTGACTTTAGTTTATTCATCTTTCTTACTTTATATATTCATATTTTGCTTATAGTTTCTTATTCTTATGGAATGAGGACTTCCGCACTATGAAAATCAAATGCAACTGAATATTTGACGCTAGTGAGTATATTATTCTAGTTTGCTACATTGCGGGAAATCAAGCTATAGGTTTGTTGACATACTTTGTGGACTTATCTGCACTCGCGCTAGCGAACATAAACTTATCTCTCACGTCCTTTCTTTGTTTTATGTTCTTTGTTTACTCTTGTGTTTAAATCAATTCGATTTGATCCCTATGCTTAGATGTGTGGAAGAGAATAAAGAATTCGCGATTTCTTCCCTTATCAGATCTAAAACCCTACTTATGTTCTCATTTTGCTTGTTTCTTTTATGCCTCTCTTTCTAATCTCTATCTAGTATGATGGTTTGCTTTTATTTGGGTAGCATAGACACGAGTGTTGAGTGAAAGCGCATGGAAGTGACAATCATAGGCACAGATGCAATTCGTGGATAAATGCGCAGAAAGAAAATTAGTTGATGAGTATTGATATCATTCTCCGTATGGTCGAGGTTAAATCTTTTGGAGGAAAGAGAGAACGATGAGAATGAAGGCACGTTCAAATATCCCGATTCAAGATTTGCTCCATTAGGATCTCCATCATTCATTATTCTTCTAGGCACAAGGACTCCTGATGATAAATGGATTGGTGCATGGAATTATGGGAACACAATTGACAAGCTTGACTAGTGGCAATGGGACTTAGCTTGATGATCAAGTAGGACGAGACATAAATCCACGTGCATAAGGGGAAAATCATGTTGTATTCGATTAATCCAAGCGCAATACAAGCAAGAATATATGTCCATGCAACTCATCAAGCATATCATCTAATGGAATAGGATGTCGATAGTTTACCATTATTTTATTCACAGTGCTACAATCAATGCACATCCTCCAAATTCCATCCTTCTTAGGCACCAATTATTAGATGTATGTCCTAAAAGCCAATTAGACTGCTTTTTGGTTCATACATTGTGATATTATTATGTAACAAATATCTTTTTATTAAGGGCAGTTTTTTATCATTAAGGGCAGTTTTTTATCATTCATTGTTGCAGTAATATTAAAGACTCCATTCTCAAGAGTTGAGAATATGAGTGACAAATGATCTTTAGAATAAATGTTATAAAATAGTTCTTGGTCATAGGATTATTTATTGGATATTTTTAATTCGGAAGACCAACATAATGCGTTTAACCTTATGATTAGTATGAAATACTAATATATATAGGATGGTGAGTCTCATGCCATTTAGTATAAGTTACTAAGTTAATCATTATGGGTCACTTGTGAGATGAGTGGACTAAACATGACTTAAAGAACTAATGAATCATATGGATGATTTACTTAAGTCCTTAATTTATTATTAAGTTATGATGGTATAACTAATCCTCACACTTGAGGTGACAGAGTTATCTCATGAATATGTAATTGGAATTTTCTTATGCTTTAGATATTTGTTCATACCTAGAATGGGTACTTGTAGATAGTGGCTCTAGTTCCAAATGCATGAAGGCAAGTGTTCATCAACAAGGAATCCATTGCCTTGAATAAACATGGGGAATATCCTATGCGATATGATAACATTTTGACAAAGAAATCCTTGGCTAAGGTAATTATGATTAATGGAAAAGGGGTTTTTGCATTAATCACATTTAGAGATGTATCCTGGATTTGGTCATAGAATCAATTAATGGATTTGACTATTCCAAGATCCTCACTTTATTAGGATATTATTCAATGGAAGGTTTTAATTACTTGATAATTATAAATAAAGGGTTCATGGATAATCAATACCTTTATTATTAATTGGTAATTATAATATGTTGCTAGACATCACTTGCAATTTATGGGAATGATTGAGGGACAATTATTTAATTGTTCCCTTAGTTATTTAAAGTGTTTTAATTAATATTAAAGAGTTTAATATTAAATTTTCATTGCCAATTAATAATGAACCTAGAAAGTCACACATATTAAGATCAACTCAAGCATGCGATGGACTTGACTTGTATCTCGAATAGGAACACTAGCATCATCCGAATTTAAAGTCCACACATGTCTAACTAATGATAATGTATAACATATAAGTGTTATATATTGAAGGAGCTTGACACATGTCATCACAAAAAAGTTTCTAATGTCATGTATTTATACAACAGCTTGACACAAGTCATCACAAAAGAGTCTTATGATGACACGTGTCATGAAAGTAGCTTGACATGTGTCATCATGAAAGGTTTATGATGACATGTGTAGAGAAAGTATCCAGACACGTGTCATCACAAAATGGTTTTATGATGACATGTGTTAGGAAAGCAGCTTGACACGTGTCATCACCTAAAAGGATTTTATGATGACATGTGTAAAGAAAGTAGCTTGACACGTGTCATCACTAAAATGATTTTATGATGAAATGTGTTAAGGAAGCAGCTTGACACGTGGTGTAATATAGCTTGACATGTGTCATCACAATAGAGTTTTATAATGACATGTATTTGTACAACTATGTTAAGTATTATGAATCCTTAACTATATAAGAGAGTTTCTTACTATTATTATCAAAAGAAGAATAGAGATAATCGACATACTTACTATCATAATAAGGTTATCATAGTAGGAAACTTGAGAGTGGAAAATGAGTTCATCATCTTCAGGATTGAATAGCTTTGCTTGAAGTTGATTGTGTGAGATAATCTAGAGGATTCGCAATTGCGAATCTCTATTTGATTCTCTAACAGAAACATCATCAACAATTAAGAATCGAATTCTGCTCTTCAAAGGTTGTAGTCTTTTTCTTTGTGTTCGTCATGTTCATAAAAGAAAAGTTATTTTCTTTTCTCAACTTAAATCCTCAATTACAATTTGTAACCTTAATTTCCATGAGATATGAAATGTTTAGAGCTTTTGCTGCGCCACTGCATATGTGTTTTTCCAACATTTTGATGTTTAGGATGCATATAATGATATAATTTGGGTTAGATTTTTATTAGGTAGGCCTACACAAATTTACCCTTATTTTTGTTAAGCTGGCTTAGAAAATTTAGGCCCACGAGAGTTGTTAACTAGTCAACTGCTCTTCGGTTCTTGATTTAACTTTAGTTTATTCATCTTTCTTTATTTATATATTCATATTTAGCTTCTAGTTTCTTCCTCGCATGGAATGAGGGCTTTCGCATTATTAAAACCATATGTAACCGAATACTTGATGCTAATGAGCATATCATTTCAGTTTTCTACCTTGCGGGAAATCAAGTTATGGGTTCTTTCTAGGACTTTATGGACTTATCAACACTCATGGTAGTGAACATAGACTTATCACTTAAGTCCTTCCTTTCTTTTGCCTTGTTTGTCTACCCATGTGTTTATAAGAATTCTGTTTGATCCTTATGCTTAGTCGTATAGAAGAGAACAAAGAACTTATGTTTCTTTCCATATCAAATTTGAAATCCTGCCTATGTTCTCTTTTTGTTCATTTCTTTATGCCTCTTTGTCTAGTATGATGGTATGGTTTTATTTGGGGAGCATAAACACAAGTGTTAAGTGAAAGCACGTGGAGGCAGCAATCATAGGCACCGATCTAATGCTTGGATGAAGAAGGAAAATTAGTTGAACGAGTATTAATATCATTGTCAGAATAATCGCAAAAGAATATTTTAGAGGAAAGAGGGAACGACAAGAATCAAGGCACTCCTATATATTTCAATTTAGGATGTGCATCATTGAGATCTCCATGTTCCTTGTTCCTCTACGCACGAGGACTGCTGATGACACAAGGATTGGTGTAAGGAATCATGGGAACATAATTGACAAGTTGACCAGTGGCATTCAGGCTTAGCTTAATGATCAAGCAGGATGAGATGTAAATCCACGCATGTAAGCGATAAATCATATTATTTCAATTAATCCAAGCATATACAAGCAGGAATGCGAGCATTTTCATGTTTGGGACGCATATAATGAAGTAACTTGGGCAGGAGTATTATTTAGTAGCCCATGCGAATTTCTCCTTGTTTGTTGGTTAAGCTGCCTCATAAAATTTGGGAGTACGAGAGTTGTTGACCAGTCAACTTCTCTGTAGGTTTATTCATCTTTCTTTATTTATTTTTTCATATTTAGGTTCTATTTTATTCTTCTAGTGGAATGAGGGCATTCACACTATAAAAACTGCATACAATCGAATACTTAAGACTAGTAAGAGTATTATTTCAGTTTTCTACCTTGCAAAATATCAAGTCATGGCTTCTAATATGGATCCATTAAGGCTCAAATATGTTGATTTGGATGGGCTTAATGACGAGGGCAACAAGAAAGAATCAAGGAAGTATCCAATAAATTTGCCACTAGGTTTACTTACAAGGTTAAGGGCCAAGAAACTTCAAGAGTCCTTAAATTGCTATGAGTGGGCTAACAATGAAAGTCCAATAGAATCAGCCTAAATGAAATTCATAAAGAATGGGCTTTCTTTAATGTTCTTGAAATCCAAGTTTATGAAAGCTAAATGGGCTTTATTTAATGTTCTTCAAATCCAAATTTACGAAGGCTTTATTTAGCTCTTAGTATCCTATTTGGTTACATATTATAGTTACCTAAGCTTGTAAGGAAACTCATATTAGATCATATTAGTTAAGTAAGAGTTCTATTCTTGTTAAGACTTTGGATATGATACGAAGATGGCTAACTTGTACCAAAACCGTGTTCGATGCTAATGTCTTCACCAAGGATCGTTCACCTAATCAAGCAAATAAACTCTAACTCCCAACCAGACCCTTAAATAACTTATACTTATGAACCTTAATTATAAGGAATTAAAGGTTGTTTAACATAAATAAAAGTTTAGGTTAAACTAAGTTTGTAAAATACTAAGCCTTCACTTGATAAATTCACCAAGTTCATAAAGAACAAAAGAAGAGAATTAACTCCAAAATAATCAATATTCAACAACTCACTTTATATAGAAATTCGTACTAGCTTATATAGGCCTTAAAAACCTAATTCTATAATGATAAGGAAGCAAATAACAATAAGACTAGGAATAGAACTTCTAAACTAAATGGATAACTTAAAACAAGACTCTTAGCTATTAAAAGACTCCTTTAAATGAACAAGTACTCCTAAAATTCGTCCAAACATAGCCCATATAAAAAACATGACATTTGGGCTTAAGTAACATGTAATAAGCGGACCATGCTTGAGTATTAGACACTAAATAGCTTGACTTTTATTTTGGCCTATTTTTTTGACTTGTTCATGCCTCCATAAATTGAATTAAGTTGATAAGAGTATCTTGAGGCCCATTGTCTTGATTAAGCCCAATCTCACTTGGGCTTTGGATCTCCAAACCAAGCTTCAACTCTTGCTTCACGAACACTCCTAAAGCATCCTTGAACTTCTTCATGTAAGCTTTAGTCATTGGTCCATCATATTTGAGTGGCTTGTCTATAATCCAATTTGGATTAGGATTCCTAGCTGGAGAAGGATTCCTCGTGGGACTAGGATTTCTAGTTGAAGTAGGACTCCTCGTGGGACTAGGATTTCTAGTTGAAGTAGGACTCCTCGTGGGACTAGGATTCCTAGTTGGAGTATGATTCGTTGTGCTACATGGGTTCTCATCAGGATATGTCTTTAAAACATGTCAAATTCGTATGCCTTTTTTAGATTACGATTAATTAAAGTTTTTACTTTCTTTGAAGCCAAAAATGCTTGTATCTTGTGTTCTTGTTTGAATGCAAAACTTACTTATCAAGAAGTTGATCTATCCTTGTGGCGTACTTAGGATTAGGGTTTAAAGGACTTAGTTTTTCTTAGGTTCTATTTCTTGATCATCTTATAATCTAATTAGACGATCCTAGGTTTTGATTTCAAGTTGTTCTTTGGATTTTCAAGTTAGTGATTCACAGGTTCATAAGGATTAAAGTTCATAGGTTCTATTCTTGGAGGTTTTTTAACATTTGATATCAGAGCTTTTGGCTCTTAAATCAAGTTACTTATCCTTCTTTAATGTTTTTTCACTATGTTCTTTAAGTTTCCAAGTGATTTAATTTGTTTCTTGATTGTTATCTTGACTATTCTTGTTTAGGTTGTTCTGAGATTCGAATAAGAAAAAAGAAAAAAAATGAAAAAAATGAAAATAGAAAAAAATGAAAGAAATGAAAATAGGAAAAAATGAAAATAGGAAAAAAAGAAAGAAAAAGAAAGACAAAAATAAAGTAAAAAGAAATCAAATCTTGAAAGAATTTGGTCTCTAAGTGTGGTTCTTGAAGAATCTTGATTTTTGATAAGGTTATTGACTTTGTCTAGAATTCAGTTAGTGTTTTAATGAAACCCTATTACTAATTTAGTGTCTCATGATGATATTAGGTTTTTTATGAGCCATAATATTGTTGGAATTTATAGGTTTCCTAATCCCTAAAGGATTCTTAAGCTATATACACTATATCTTGAAAGGAATCCCTATTTATAAGAGAATAGATGGCTGACTTATAGAGAACTACTTAATACTCGTTCCTATTATTTTTTTATACTTATACACACAGTTTCAGGATGATTTTCCTTCATCATTTTCATGCTTTTCCTTTGCAATTTTTTGCTTTCATTTTCTCTTCAAGATTAGGTAGATTTGGCATTCTTGTTGATCAAAGAGGTAACTTTCAATCTTGAACGAATTTTCTTGAATTTTTACATCTTAGATTGTTCCTTTTGCATGTTCTTTGTTCTTTGAAGCTTTTTGAGTTTTCTAACATTCTTGAACACTAAACTCTTATTCTTATTGCTGTTTTGTTTGTAATTCAAGATTCTTTACCAAAAAATACTTTCTTGATTCTTGAACAATTTTCCTTAAATCTTTACATCTTATATGAATTCTTTCACAAGTCTATTGAATCTTTTTGAGTTGTCTATTATCCTTGACTCCTATTTTCTTGATTTTATTACTGTTTTGCTTGAAATTCTTGATTGTTACCCACTTGCTTCAACTAGTGTTTTAAAGCTTGATTCTTTATGTGTTGCTTGTATAGTTTGAACTTTGTGTGTGAGTTCTTGATTCACATAAGAACATTTGAAACCAAGCTGAGTGGTGTGAGTTTCAACCTTGAGTGTTAACATTATTGTGTGTAAACACGAGAGCAAACCCCCATTTTTGGAGAGTAAACACGTAAGGGTGCAGTTATGAGGTCCTAATATTTTTAATTCTTATTTTTGCATACTAACTTTTTCTTGGAGTAATGTCAAATACCTCCAGTGGAGGTAGGAGAGAGGAGAATGTGCTTCAACTTAATCATGGCATATCCGCGGGCACAAATGCATGAAAATGAAAGAGTGCAATATAGTATAAGTGAACATCAATGAGGCTATGGAAAGGATGTGGTTAGATAAGGCAGCCACCCAAAGAATAATATTATAGCATATCAATGCTAATGCTCATGCAGGAAACAATAGGCAAAACTTGGTAGGCAATAAGGAAGATTTAGAACTAGGATATGATGATGATGATAATGCCACAATTGTGGGTGTTAGCCGTGGCATGGGTAGAGGAGCTAGGGGAGCCTGAAATAATGCAATGGGTAGAGGGAATCATGGAGGTGAGTTTGGTGGTTACTATAAGTATAATGATGATGTGGATAGAAATTTGGGTAGCATCAAACTTAAGATTCCTACCTTTTAGGGAAAATAAGATCCGGAGGCATATTTGGTGTGGGAAAAGCGAGTAGACCTTATCTTTGATTATCATAACTTTTATGAGGAAAAGAAGGTAAAAGTTAATGGTTATTCGATTTTCTGAGTATGCAATAGTGTGGCGGGATCAATTGGTATTGAGTAGGAGAAGAAACATGGAAGAGCCTATTGATACTTGGTATGCTTTGAAAACCATCATGAAAAGACATTTTGTACCTAGACATTACCATATGGAGTTACATCAAAGACTCCAAGCTTTGAAGCAAGTTATTAAAAGGGTAGAGGATTATTATAAGGAAATGGAGATGCTCATGATAAGGACTGATTTGGATGAAGATAGGGAAGCTACCATGGCACGTTTTATTGGTGGGCTTAATAAGGAGATTGCAGATAGGGTCGAATTGCAACATTATATAGAACTTGAGGAGTTAGTGCATCTTGCAATTAAGGTTGAAAAGCAATTAAAACCAAGAGAGCAATAAGGTCTGAATAGAAAGGCACTTCAAGGAATAGGCCTAATTGGTCTAATCAATGGAAAAGAAATAAAAGAGGAGATGATAAGGCTGGTTTTAATGGGAATAAGAGTAAGAATGTTTCAGGCAACAAGGAGACCAACACAGCCGAAGCGAACACAGGAGAAAATAGGGACATTAAATGCTTCAAGTGTTTGGAGCATGGGCACATTGCTTCACAATGTCTTAATAAGAGGACAATGGTTGTTATGGAGCATGGTGAGATAGAAACAATAAGTGGCAAGAGAAGTGAAGATGAGATACCACCATTAGAGGATCATAGTGATGATTGTATTGAGGGTCCTATGAGAGGTGATGTTTTGGTTGCTAGGTGAAAACTTAATGCGCAAATGGAGGAGGAAGATAATATGGAGCAATAAAAGGACAACATATTCCATACTAGATGCCATGTGCAAGGTAAGACATGCAATGTCATTATTGATAGTGGTAGTTGTACAAACATTGCTAGCACTTTGATGGTAGAGAAATTGGGATTAAATCTCATTCCACATCCAAAATCTTATAAGTTATTATGGTTAAACAACTATGGTGAGATAAAAGTGAATAAGCAAGTTATTGTGACTTTCATTATTAGGAGGTATTCAGATGAAGTGTTATGTGATCTAGTGCTAATGCATGCTGGCCATATCTTGCTTGGTAAAAGATGGGTTCCTAAATAGGTACTCTTTTGTAAAAGATGGGAGAAAGTCACACTTACACCTCTTTCTCCAAAAGAAGTGTATAATGACCAATGTAAGTTGGAGAGGTAAAGGAGTGAGGCTTAAAGTAGCAAAATTGAGGGAGAAAAATCAATAAGTATTAAAGATACAAAAGAGAGTTAGGTTCAGCCTAGGGAGAAAAATAAGAAAAAGGGGAGCTTTTTGGCCAGGGAAAGTAAGGTAAGACATGCATTTCACTGAAGTAAGTTGTTATTTATAGTTGCTTGTAAAGATGTTTACCGGAACACTATTGAACTTGGTCTTTCCTTGCCGAATGCATTTGCTGATGTCTTTCCCGAGGAGATGCAAAGTGGTTTACCACCTCAAAGAGGGATTGAGCATCAAATATACTTCACTCTAGGGGCTGCCATACCAAATAGACCAACCTATAGAAGTAATCTAGAGGAGACAAAAGAGCTTCAATAGGAAGTGGATGAATTGATGTCGAAAGGGTATATGCGAGAGAGCTTAAGTCCTTATGTTGTTATGATAATTTAGTTCTAAAGAAGGATGACACTTGGAGAATGTGTGTGGACTACCGTGCAATTAATAAAATAATGGTAAAGTATTATCATTCTATCCCTAGGTTAGATGATATGCTTAGTGAGTTGCATGGTGCATGTTACTTTACTAAGATTGATTTGCGTTCAGGATATTATCAAATTTGCATGAAAGTTGGGGATGAATGGAAAACAACATTTAAGACTAAGTATGGTCTTTATGAGTGGCTTGTAATGCCATTTGGGCTTAGTAATGCACCTAGAACTTTCATGAGGTATGTATTACATGAATTTCTAGGTAAATTTGTAGTTGTATATTTTAATGATATTCTAATCTATTCTAAGTATTTCAATGATCATATTATGCATGTGCGTAGGGTCTTAGATTTTTTAGGAAAGAAAAATTGTTTGGTAATATAAAGAAGTGTAGTTTTTGCATGGATAGAGTCATATCTTTAGGTTTTATTGTTAGTTCTAAAGGTCTAGAGGTTCATGAGAAAAAGGTGAAAGCAATTAAAAAATGACCGACACCTACCAGCATAAGCCAAGTTAGGAGTTTTCATAGCCTTACTAGTTTTTATAGAAGGTTCATTAGGAACTTTAGTAGCACTACCGCAACTTTGAATGAGATTTTCAAGAAGAATGTTGGGTTTAATTAGGGTGATGCACAAGAAAATGCTTTTAATTTGCTTAAAGATAGATTGTGTAATGCTCCTTTGCTGATTTTACCTAACTTTGACAAAACCTTTGAGATTAAATGTGATACTGGTGGCATTGGTGTTAGAGCTATTTTGATGCAAGAACAAAGGCCAATTTGCTATTTTAGTGAAAAGCTAAATGTGCGACGCCGGTACCCAACATAGAGCTGCGACAGAGTGCGAGAGGTTGGCGGAGGAGCGTGACTTCATTCGACAAGAGGCTTTCCAGCATGACCTTTTACAGCGTCAGGCTGAGTTTCAGAGCCAGATGATGGCTCAGTTTAAGAGGCAGAGGGCTATGCTTCAGGCTCCATTTCAGCAGGGCGGTAGGTTAGAGGCCTCTATGGCCAATGACATATTTGATGATATTTTTGCTACAAACTATGCCCCTGCCTATCCACAGAGCTGGGTTCCAGCGCAGAGCCATTTTGACATCCCTCTAGTGGATGATCCAGCTGACCCTCCCTCTCCGACTGAGCACCCTTCACCACAGCAGCCTAACGAGCCTCCTATTGACGCTGCTCCTGCTGATCCATCAGCTCCTGCATGTGACACTACTTCCGACCTTCAGAGAGCAGCCACTCCTCCACCACAGACCAGCCAATGCCCTGATATCCCTGTTTAGCTAGATTGGTTAAATCCATTGGGATTTCTTTACTATGTTGTCTTAATGTTATATTGTTGGATTGTTTGAGTTAGTTTTGTATTCTTCTTGCTTTCAGTATTAATAAGATAATGCATTGTTCATGAGACGTTGTGGATTGTAGTGTTTAGATTGCTTTATGTGATTGAGAAGTCCATTTGGCAATTGAAATTTTGAATAGCAAGAACTGATTAATAATCACTTAGAGATAAGGATAATTAACTAGCCGGATTAAGAATTAACAAAGCTTAATAGAGGTGGATTAAAGCTTAATGCTAATTTAAGAATCAATCGTTAGGAAGAGATTCCAACTTTAGGTTATTAGGTTTAGGAATTCGGTTATCTCGAGAGAGAAACTGAATTCAGTTAAGAATTCGTCCACGGGTAGCATAATTGGAGTCATCAATCCTTTATCTTTTGTTTGATTGCCAATTAGTTTAGGCTCCCTTTGGGTTTGCTTTCTTGTCTTGGTTGTTTCATTTATCCATTTACTCCTGCATCTCCCTTAGAACTTAGCTTGTAGTTATTAGTTAATTTAGAAATTATTCATCATTCATTTTAGGTTAATATAACAAAGAACAAAGGATTAACTCTGGGCTTTCACTTTCCCGAGGAATACGACCTTGATACTTGCCATTAGTGCTAGACTGCATCGATAGGTACACTGCCTTAAATTGTAGTTGCATAGATAGCAATCATGAAAGGACGTGAGCAAGAAGTCTATATTTGCTAGCGCGAGTGTTGATAAATTTGCAAAGTTCTTCAAAGAACCCATAGCTTGGTTTCCTATAAGGTAGAAGACTGGAATAATATACTCACTAGCCTCAAATATTCAGCTGCATGCGGTTTTCATAGTGTGGAAGACCTCATTCTATAAGAAAAAGAAACCATAAGCTAAATATGAATAAATAAATAAAGAAAGATGAATAAAAAAAAGTTAAATCAAGAACTAGAGAACCCTCGTAGTTCCAAATCTTATGGGGCAGCTTAATGAAATAAGAAAAATTCACACGGGTCTACCTAATAACACTTCGATCAAAGTACTTCATTAAGTGCACCCCAAACATCAAAAATCATGCATTCCAGCTTAGATTAATCAAACATAACATGATTTCTCCCTTATGTGCATGGATTTACATCTTATTATGCTTGATCATCAAGCTAAGCACCAATGCGATCGATCAAGCTTGCCAAATGTGTTCCCATGATTCCTTATGCCAATCCTTGTGTCATCAAGAGTCCTCGTGCCTAGAGGAACAAGGAATGATAGAGACCATAGTGGTGCAAATCCTGAATCAGAATATGTGGTCATGCTTCGATTCTCATCATTCTCTCTTTCCTTCAAAAGAATCGTCTGTGATCATTTGGATAATGATATCAATATTTCATCAACTAATTTTCTTTCTTTGCATTTGTCCAAGCATTGGATCGGTGCCTATGATTGCCTCTTCCATGGGCTTTCACTCAAAACTCGTGTTTATGCTCCCTAAATAAAACCAAACCATAAAACTAGACAGAGAGGCACAAATGAAACGAATAAAATGAGAACGTAGGTAGGATACCCAAAGTCACCGGTCAAGCCTGTCAATTGAGTTCCCATGATTCCTTAATGGAAACATGAGGAGATTCATGTGGGCATACCTAATAACATTCTGACCTAATATGCTTTATTATATGCCTCCAAAACATCAAAACGCGCTCATTCTCACTTGCACTAATCAGCAACAACACGATTTCTCCTTTATATGTGTAATTTACATTGATCATCAAGCTGAACCCCAATGCCACCGGTCAAACTTGTCAAATGTGTTCCCATGATTCCTTACCCGAATCCTTTTGTCACCAAGAGTCCTCGTGCTTAGAGGAACAAGGAATGATGGAGAGCCCAATTGTGCAAATCCTGAATTGAAATATTAGGGCGTGCCTTGATTCTCGATGTTCCCTCTTTCCTACAAAAGATTCGTCCGCTATCATTCGGCCAATGATATCAATACTAGATCAACTAATTTTCTTTCTTCACATTTGTCCAAGCATTGGATAGGTGCCTATGATTGCCGCTTCTGTGCACTTTAAGTGAACACTTATGTTTATGCTCCCCAAATAAAACCAAACTATTATACTAGACAGAGATTAGAAAGAAAGACACAAAAGATACAAATAAAATGAGAACATATATAGGGTTTTTGATCTGATAAGGAAAGAAATCACAAGTTCTTTTTCTGTGCGATTAAGCGGAAGGATCAAATCATATTGATTTAAATATAAGGGTATACAAAGAACATAAAAGAAAGGAAGGACGTGAGCAATAAGTCTATGTTCGCTAGTAGGAGTGTTGATAAGTCCATAAGATTTTTGAAAGAGTCCATAACTTGATTTCCTGCAAGGTAGAAAGCGAAAATAATATGCTCACTAGACTCAAGTATTCGGTTGCATGTAGCTTTTATAGGCGAAAGCCCTCATTCCATAAGAAGAAGAAACTAGAAGCTAAATATGAGAAAATAAATAAAGAAACATGAATAAAATAAAGTCAAATCAAGAACTAGAGGGAAGTTGACTGGCCAACTGCTCTCGTAGTTCCAAATTTTATTAACCAACTTAACAAAAACAAGGGAAAATTCTCATGAGCATACCTAATAACACTGTGACCTAAATTACATCATTATAGGTGACCCAAACATCTAAGTGTGCATATTCCCACATGGATTAATTGAAAGCAACATGATTTCTCCATCACGCGTGTGGATCTGTGTCTTGTCCTACTTGATCATCAAGTCATGCTACAATGCCACTGATGAAGCTTGTCAATTATGTTTCCATGACTCCTTAATGAAAATAAGGAAAAATTCATGTGGCCATACCTAATAATACTCCAGCCGAATTTGCTTCATTATATGCCTTCCAAGCACCAAAACGCATGCACTTCCGCTTGTATTAATCGAAAGCAATAGAATTTCTCCCTTACGTACGTGGATTTGCATCTCGTGCTCGTTGATCATCAAGTCACACCCCAATGCCACAGGTCAATCTTCTTAATTGTGTTCCCATGATTCCTTAATGAAAACAAAGAAAAAGCCGAGTGGACATACCAAATAACACTCCAACAATTATGGGCCTACCTTACTTCAATATATGCGTCCAAAACATCAAAAGACTCCATTACCACTTGTATTATGCTTGGACTAATTGAAAACAACATAATTTCTCCTTAACGCTCATGGATATGTGTCTCCTCCTGCTTGTTCATTAAGCTGAGCCCCAATGTCATCAGTCAAGCTTATTAATTGCATTACCATGATTCCTTCTGCCAATCCTTAGGTCATCAAGAGTCCTCATGCCTAATGAAATAAAAAATGATGGAGACCTCAATGCTGCAAATCCTGAATTAGAATATTTAGGCGTGATTCGATTCTTCGTATTCTCTAATGATATCAATACCCGATCAACTAATTTTATTTCTTTGCATTTGTTCAAGCATTGGATCAGTGCCTGTTATTGCCATCTCCACGCAGTTTCACTCAATACTCATGGTTATGCTTTCCAAATAAAACCAAGCCATCATACCAGATAGAGATTAGAAAGAGAGACACAAACCATCATAATAGATTAGAATTTAGGGAGCATTAAACTTAAGATACCTTATTTTTAAGGTAAGTTAGATTCAGGGGCTTCTTTATAATAGGAAAAGAAAGTGGAACTCATATTTGATTGTCATCAATTTAGCAAGTAGAAGAACGTTAAGCTAGCGGTTACCCAATTTTTGGATTATGCCATAGCTTGGTTACTAGGAGGAGAAATCTGGAGTACCCTATTAATACTTGGTATGACATTAAAACACTCATAAGAAAAACATTTTTACCTAAGCATTACCAAAGGGAGCTTGTTCAAAGAGTTCAAGTTCTCAAACAAGGTAGTAAGGGTGTTGAAGACTGCTACAAAAGAAAGAGATGATAATGACGAGAGCGAACATAGATGAGGACATGGAGGCTGCCATGGCATGTTTTTTGTCTAGTTTGAACAAGAAGATAGTTGACCGAGTGAATATGCAACCTTATATGGAGTTAGAGGAGATGGTACACATTGTCGTTAAAGTGGAAAAATAACTCAAAGGAAGAGAGGCAGCAAGATATGTTCCTAAACCTTATTCTAGCTCTAATTCTTCTTGGAAAATGGATAGGAAGAGTGATTTTAAGAGTGGAAATAAGGCTGCATATGATGTTGCAAAAGGTAAGGTAGAAATAGGGACACTCTGTGTTGGAAATATCAAGGAGTAGGTGATATTAGTAAGGAGTGCCCTAATAGGAGGACTATAACCATACAAAATGGTAAGGTAGTGATGGATGATGAAGAGGGCGGCAATAAGAATAGTAGTGAGGATGAGATGCCTGAACTAGAGAGTGGTAGTGAGGGGAGGGTTAAGGAACCAATTAGGGGTGGTTTGTTGATTACAAGGCATGCCCTTAATATTCAATCGAAGGAGGATTGCCATAAGGAGCAATGAGACAACTTGTTCCATACAAGGTGCCATGTTCAAGGAAAGGCATGTAATGTTATTGTTTACAGTTGAAGTTACACTAATATGGTGAGCACATTCTTGATTGATAGGTTCGGGTTGTCTACTATACCATACCCACGACCTTATTAACTTTAGTGGCTTAATGATTATGGTGAGGTTAAGGTAAGCCAGTGATAAGCATCATACTACACATGTTTTCATGCCCGATTCTTTACATTTTTATGCATGATTATCCCGTTTTATGCTAGAATCACCTGTCTTTTGTTTCCTTTCTCATTTCAGGTCATTTTCGAAGGACATCATCAATAATCGAGGGAAATACGTGTGATTACGGACCAAAATCCATCAAATTGAGCGAGGACTAGCACCCCGAGGGTTGAGCACGGCCTGGACTCCGGCCGTGCTGAATTGCCAAGAAGATATCCCTAATTGTGCCATTTCAGCACGACTTCGGAAGCCACCACGGCCTCTAGCACGTCCTGTGGTGGCTCGGCCGACCGGCCGGCACGGAAGGAGTCGGCCTGTGGACTCCACAGTTCGGCCGACTGGACTCGGGCCGTCTTTGAATCATCACAGCCTGGACTCCGGCCATGCTGAATCAACTATATAGGCAATTTTGAATTCTTTTGGAAGGGGGGATGAATTTTGGACTCAATTCCAAGACACACACTTAATGAATTGTTTCCTATACATCAATTGTAGACCTTGAGAGATCAAATTCATCAATTGAAGGAGGGATTCACTTGTTCCAACATCGAATTGAAGATCAAGACAAACTTTGGGAGCATTCAAGAGGCAACTAGGGTTTGAGATTTCGAATTTGCAAATTTAGGGTTTCTCATTCAGCTTGAAAGAGAAGGGTGTACATGCCTTTAATTTTCTTTTCCTTATTTTGTTCCCTAATTGCTTTAACCATGAACATGAGTAGCTAGATCTTTTGAATCCATTAGGGTTCACCTTTGTTGATGGATTATGCTTAATTGTTAGTTTTATAATTGTCATTCTTGCAATCTTCTTGCTATTTAGTAATAAAAGTTTGATTCAGTTAATTTGAGACGTTGAATTAATTATTTATTAGGTTGTTTCTTGACATTGAGAAATGCTTGTTACAACTGGACATTGAATAGTAAGGACTGGTAGTTAACACTTAGAGATAAGGTTGATTTACTCGCCGAATTAAGAATTAATAACTCTTAATAGTTTTAAATCATACTTAATGCTAATCTGTAGTAATCCGATAGGAAGAGATTCCATTAGGTTAGTGCAGGTTTAGGAATTCGGTAAGCTCGAGAGAGGAATCGGGATTCAATTTAGGATTTAGGCACGGGTAAGCAAGATCGGCAATCCATAAAATCCATCTTTAGAATTCCATCACTTAGACTCCCTTTTGGGTTTGTTTCTCTCTTTGCAATTGTCTTTTGATTGTTCGTTGTCCTTCATTTACTTAATTGCACTCACAACCATTAGCTGGTATGTTAGAACTTTCACACCCTATTTCAGACTAGATAACATAGCAAGCAGTAGTAACTCTAGGTTCACCTGATCTCCAGGGATACGACCTTGATACTCACTAGTGCTAGGCTGCATCGGTAGGTTCACTGCCTTAGGTGTAGGTTGCATAAAGGGCCCATCAGCCAGCAAGCAATTATTTCATTTTCTGTTGGTAAATATCATGTTGAGGTGTTGTGCGATGTAGTACTTATGCATGCTAGTGATATTTTACTTGGGAGACTATGACAATTTGATAGAAGGGCGATGCATGATGGGCACCTCAATAGGTATTCAGTGACTAAGGATGGAAGAAAGACTATACTTGCACCACTTTAAGCAAAAGAAGTGTTTGAAGACTAATGCAAAATGAAAAGGGATGAAAAATAAAAAGAGTGCTTTAGAGAGTGAAAATAAAAGGAGTGTTTTGGACAGTAAAAACAAAAAGATTGATGTCGTAGAGGAGTTAGAATGCTTTATTGAAGTCAATGAAGATTCTAAAGGCATGATAAATGAAGATGGTAAAAAAGATAATAATTTATAACTTTTGAGTGAAACCCAAGATGAAAAGATCATTGTTGAAGATGAAGAAGAAGTTGAGCTGGTGAAGAATGAAGATATTTTGCTTGATGCCATTAAGGCAATTGAATTATTGAGATTATTAGCATTGAAAGTATTATTTATTCTAAAGTTCCTTTAACAACTTGTGTGAAAGATTTATAGGTTGATAATGAGTTAGTATTTTTCTTGGAGATTATACGAACCAAACTAGCACAACCAATCCTCCTCCAACAAGGAGTCTTGAGGATGAAAATCCTACTAGTTCAAGGAATCCTAATCCAAGAAGGAGTCCTAACTCAACTAGAAATCCTAATCCTGCAAGGAGTCTTGGTGATATTAGGTGTTCAAGAAACAAAAGGAGTCCTAATTTAACTAAGAGTCCTAGTTCAATTTAAATTACAAGTCAATGAGCTTATCCATGACATTTGGGCCAATAACACATCAAGGCTTGAAGAATTTCATTTAAGTTCAAGGCTCATTAATACGGATGGGCTAGCATAAGAAAAGCTTGAAAATGATTGGGTTAATAAGGAGCATGCAAGGAAAGCTAAGGATGCTAAAAATGGCGAAGGTTGCTATAAGGCTCAATAACGAGGTCTAAAGCCAAGAAGTTGCAATAAGCCTTAAATGGTTATTTACAAGATTGGGCTAGCAAGGAGAGTCCATTTGAAGGCCCGAGATCCACAACTATTAAGGAGTATCAAGATTGGGCTTTATTCAATCTATTGGAGGTTCAAGCCTATGAAGAACCAATTAAGGCCGAAATATACTTATAGGCCTTGGTTTGGTTTTATTCTTAAACATTAAGTTATTTAGGGCAGAATAGTCTTTTCCTATTAGTTGTCTTATAGGGTTTGTTTCAAGTCTATTTAACTTGAACAAAGCCATATGTTACATCAAGTTTTGATTATTAATGATATTTCATTGTTCTAGCAACCTTTGCTTGAATTCTTAGATTCTTGTCGAATGCATTTAACACTTATCAAAGATTTGATCTATCTTTGAAGCGTGCTAGGATTAGGGCTTAAAGGACTTAGTTTTCTTTAGGTTCTAATTCTATTGATCAACTTTATTATGGTGGATAGATTTAATAAGATGGCTCATTTCATTTCTTGTCATAAAACAGATGATGCATTTAATATTGCTGAATTGTTCTTTAAGGTGTGTTTGCATGGTGTGCCTAAGACCGTTGTTAGTGATAGGGATGTGAAATTTTTGAGTCATTTTTGGCGTGTGTTATGGGCTAAATTGGGCACTAAGTTGCTATTTTCTATTGCTTGTCATGCATAAACAGATGGTAAAACTGAGGTAGTTAATAGAATCTTAGTGCAATTGCTTCGTGCCTTAAATTCTAGGAATCTTAAGTCTTGGGAAGAATTATTGCCATACGTGGAATTTGCTTATAATAGCATTATTCATAGCACTATACATCCTTAATCCTTTATTTCTAATTGATTTGATTCCTTTGCTTATTAATAAGCTTGTTAATATTGAAGTGTTTCCAAGGCAGATTTAGTGAAGAAGATACATAAATAAGTAAGAGATAGGATTGAGAAGCAAAATGAAAGGATATCCAAAAGGATAAACAAAGGAAGAGAGAAAGTTGTACTCAAGCTTGGTGATTGGATTTGGGTTTATTTTTGAAAAGATAGGTTTCCAAACCATAGAAAGTTGAAATTGAGTCTAAGGGATGCTGGTCCGTTTTAAGTTCTTGAGAAGATCAATGACAATGCATACAAGATAGACATACAAGGTGAGTATAATGTAAGTGGTATTTTTAATGTTGATGATCTAACTCCTTTTGATGTAGATGATGAGCTTGATTCTTGGATGAATCGTCTAAAAGGAGGGAATGATATAGATGGGCTAGCACAAAAAATGGTTGAAGATGATAGGCTTGATGAGGAGCATGTAAGAAAAATTAAGGATGCTAAAAATGGGCTAAGCTTGCTACAAGACCTAATAACAAGGTCTAGAGCCAAGAAGTTGCAACAAGCCTTAAATGGTTATATAAAAGATTAGGCTAGCCAGGAGAGTCCATTTGAAGGCCCAAGATCCACAACTATTAAGGAGTGATGGTGCTATTTATGCAGCTACAATCTAAGGTAGTGAACCTATCGATCCAGTCTAGCACTAATGGCGAGTATCAAGGTCTTATCCCTCGAGAAAGTGAAAGCCCAGAGTTACGACTTTGTTCTCTGTTATATTAGCCTAAAATGAATGATGAATAATTTCTAAATTTCCTAATAACTACAATCTGAGTTCTAAGTGAAATGCAGGAATCAATGGATAAATCAAGACAAGAAAGCAAACCCAAAGGGAACCTAGACTAGTTGGCAATCAAACACAAGATAACAGATTGATGAGTCCAATTATGCTACCCGTGGATGAATTCTTAATTGAACTCGGTTTCTCTCTCGAGATAACCGAATTCCTAAACTCAAGAACCTAAAGTTGGAATCTGTCCCTAACGATTGATTCTTAATTAGCATTAAGCTTTAACCTACCTCTATTAAGCTTTGTTAATTCTTAATCCGGCTAGTCAATTATCCTTATCTCTAAGTGATTATTAACCAGTTCTTGCTATTCCAAATTCCAATTGCCAAATGAACTTCTCAATCATATAAAGCAATCTAAACACCACGATTCACAACGTCTCATGAATAATGCATTATCTTATTAATACTGAAAGCAAGAAGGATATAAAACTAAACTCAAGTAATCCAACAATTTAATACTAAGCCAACATAGTAAAGAAATCCCAATGGATTTAACCTTTCTAGCTACACATCTTCATGTTTAAAACAACTAGGAAATCAATTACAATGAAAGAATAATGAAAATGAAACATGTAGACCCTTTTCTCTCAAATTGGATGAACAGCTCCAAATCTGAATTTGCACTACGATTGATCTCCCTAATTGCCTCTCGATTTGCTCCACTACTGTTTTGCACTCGGAACCTTGCGATTCCGGGGTTCTCACCCTTTGTAACTCGCTCCCGAACTCAGTACTCGGCAAAAACCGAACCAGTCGCCAAATCTTTCCCTTCCTTCCTTGTGTTCCCTAGCTCAAGAATCGCTTTCCTTATATACATGTCCCAGCATGGCCGGAGTCCAGGCCATGCTGAACCTTCGAATCTCGCAAGTTAGGTTTTCTTCTTGGCCGTGCCCTCGCCGGTGCTGAGCCACCATGGACCGTGCTGGAGGCCGTGATAGCCTCAGAAACGGTGCCCAAAATGCCATATTTGAAGATCAAAGGCTAATGGTTGGTCATGGTAGATCCGGCCGTCTTGTCGACCTGACCTTGGCAAAGCCGTGCTTAATGTTTGACATGCGAGCCCTTGTCCAATTCTTATGAATTCTCATTTGTTTTCGCATGTATTGATCTATAATTGCTCAAACACTGATGATGGTCCTATAAATTCTCCTGAAATGCAAAAGAACACAAAACACGGGTGATCTTGGAATAAAAGCACAATAATTGCTAAGAAAATACATAATGATATGCAAGCAAATACGTGTAAGACTATGCACCATCAAATCACCCCACACTTAAACTATTGCTTGTCCTCAAGCAATTAACAACTCACCTCACAAAACTGTTGTCAGCAATTCCGTACAGTTTATGCCCCGAGTCCATAACAGATAGTATTCAACACATCTCAAAAGATACTCAATCATAAATCAAATTGCAAATCATTAACAGAGAAAGGAAATAATATTAATGCATGAATAACTTAAATGACAACTCAATATAAACATCACGAACCAATGCCTCAGAGGGATCCTTCAAGTCACTCAAAGTGTATATAAGGTCAAAAATAAATCCCTCAAAGCAAATGCACAAAAACCCGCTCACCATAAGCTTGCTCATAAATCATATCTTTGCTACTGCGAATAAGTAAATACCAAAATCAAAGGGTCTTTACCAAGGTTGTAATGGGGCTAAGGTAAAGGTATAGAGATTTGGGAAAAAAGTGTGAAAATGCTGGAATTCATGAGATAAACAACAATATATGCACAAAGGATTAAATGCCTAACAATATAAGAGGAATTATTCACTAAAATTCTCACTTCGTAGAATAACACTTGAAAATGCCCTAAATCCAATAAAGAGATAAATAACTAAAGAATTTTATTTATTTTCTTCTTCTTCTTTTTTCATTTTCTTCATATTTTTTTTGAATAATAAACTAGCAGCTTATGAGAGAATTGTTGCATATGTAAAGAATAAAAATACAGTTTGGATTGAAGGGAGCATCTAAAATATCAAAAAGACTTAGTGAATTTACCAACATAGCAACTGGCATTTTAATCCCACATAAGGGTGATCAAATCACAAAAAGAAATTCCAGCAAAAGGGTAAAGGAAAGATAAATTTAAAGAATGGTATAATTGAAGTGTATAGGTGTAAATTATAAAGAAAAGGTTATCTGACCCGGAGCCTCTCTCAGATTATTGAGATGATGTTTGCATGTAGTTGAGGAGGAAGACGGAGTTACAGTTCAGGTTCAAGGAGTTGACGCGATGGAGAACCTCAACCTCCTAGCTGATGACGATCAAAGGACGATGTACGAGTTTACTCGACCATCTTTGGATGGAACGAAAACTAGTATAGTCGGACCTACTGTAGCGACCAACAACTTTGAAATAAAAGCCAATGTCATCCAAATGATCCAGCAGAGCATGCAGTTTGGAGGATTGCCCAGCGAGGATCCCAATGCTCATATCTCCAACTTTTTAGAGATTTGTGACACATTCAAGATAAATGGAACAACCGATGACACCATTCGGCTGAGATTGTTTCCATTTTCCTTGAGTGACAGAGCTAAGAGATGGTTGCAATCTCTCCATAGCAAACAATTACTACTTGTAAGGCGTTGGCCGAAAAAATTTTATATAAGTATTTCCTCCCGCTAAAACTGCTAAACTTAGAAATGACATATCTTCTTTTGTGCAGTTTGATGATGAAAGCATGTACGATGCATGGGAGAGGTTTAAGGATCTTTTGAGATGCTGCCTCCATCACGGATTGCCAGTGTGGATGCAGGTTCAAACCTTCTACAGCGGGTTGAACCTTATGACAAGGCAGATGGTGGATACTACAGCAGGTGGGGCGCTAAATAGTAAGACGCCCGAGCAGGCTCAGAATTTGATAGATGAAATGGCCATGAACAATTATCAGTGGCAATCCTCTAGGAGTCGACCATGAAGACAAGGAATGGTTAACCAAATAGATTTTATAGCAGCCTTGACAGCTCAAGTGGAGCTTCTGAACAAGAAGATTAACCAACTCTAGATGCCAGTTCATGCAGCGAACGTTGGCTGCGAGTTTTGTGGTGGCCCGCACTACAGTGCGAACTGTACTGCAGGAGGTATCATCTGTTTCTGCTATGTCTGCTAATGTTGAGCAGGTTGACTAAATAGGGAATGCCTTAAGGCAGTAGAATGATCCATATAGCAACACATACAACCTTGGGTGGCGCAATGATCCCAACTTCAATTGGAGGAATAATAATGCTCAGGGTCCACCTGGTTTTCAAAGACTTCATCAGCAGCCGCAGCAACAGCCAGCTAGGCCTGCACAAGTTCCTCCTCCATTAGAAAAGAAGTCAAATTTAGAGGAGCTTATGATGAAGTTTGTAACGTCTACAAAGATGAGGTTCCAGTAAACTGATAGTGCACTTAAGAACCAGCAGGCCTCGATTCAGAACTTGGAGACCCAGATTGGCCAAATCTCTAAGATGTTGTCTGAGAGGTAGCAAGGAGTGCTCCCTAGCACCACAGAGTCTAACCCGAGGGAGCACGTGAATGCCATCACTTTGCGTTCAATTAAGTTAGTTTTAGCTCCTTCTAAGCCTGTTTTTGATGACTCCACTATTGATGTGCAGGTTGAGGTGAGCAATAAGGTTAGGGAACCTGAGGGACAAAAGCTGAAATCAATTCCAGTCAGAGAATATCAGCCTAAGATTCCTTATCCTACTAGAGTCAAACAAGCAGAGGCGAAAGAGCAGTTCAGTAAGTTTTTAGATATTTTTAGACAGCTGCATATTAACTTGCCTTTTATTGATGCATTGGAGCAGATGCTGAAGTATGCCAAGTTCTTAAAGAACATACTTAGCAAAAAAAGGAAGTTGGAAGAGGTAGCCTATGTTCAGCTTAACGAGGAGTGCTCGGTGGTGTTTTAGAGCAAGTTGCCAGAGAAACGTCACGATCCAGGGAGTTTCACTATTCCTTGCACTTTAGATAATTTATGTGTTGATGATGCATTAGCTGATTTGGGGGCTAGTATAAATGTCATGCCTACTAGTTTGTTCAATAAGCTAGGTTTAGGGGAGGCAAAATCCACTAGGCATTCAATTAGTTGACCGTTCTGTTAAGCTTCCTAGGGGAATTGTGGAGAATATGCTAGTCAAAGTAGATAAGTTCATATTTCCTGTGGACTTTGTGGTTATGGATATGGATAATGAGCATAGTGTACCATTGATTTTGGGGAGACCTTTCCTTGCCACAGCTAGAGCTAAAATAGATGTATTTGAGAGGAAGTTAGAACTTAATGTAGGGGATGACTGTGTTACTTTTAGTTTACCCCCATTTGACAGTTCTTCCACCGACCATGTTCATGCCATTTGTAGTATTGATGGAATTGGTCCTGCATGTAATAAACAACCACATGATGTACAAATGGATGATGCTATACATGTTTCTTTCCCTGATAATATATGTTATTCATCTAAAGAAAACAACTTGTATTAATTTGAGACTTTGTGTTATAATAGACCCGAGAAGGGTAGTTGTAAGTTTATTTTTGACAGGTCACTTAGCCGGAATTCGGAGTGAATGAATGGACATCCCAAATCGGTGCAGAGAGCACCTCCTTAGTCATCTACCGCACACATCAGACCTTCTCATTGTGCTTATATGCCTCGAGCCCCAACTTACTTTGAGCCCACCTTCTCAATTTTACCGTGATGCAAAAATGCTACTGTAGAGTCCAGCTAGACGACTCGAACAAAAAGAAGCACCGTCGGGAGGCATTCCCGAATCTATTTATGCTTTTTAAATTTTTGGACATCTTTTTATTTATGTAGTTATTTTTTTTAGTTAGATACTTTAGTTTGTTTTATTTTGAGGAGATTTTGTTTTATTGAACTTTTTACTAGATGTTGCTTGGGATGTGTTTATTCTTGAGTTTTGCAGGAGTTAGCTTACTCGATGCTCATACATAATTTTGAGGACTAACATATTTTAGAGTGTTAAAGCACACATCAAGGGCAGTATCCAGTAGACTTTCTAGTTTTTATCTATTTCTGTTGTCTTATTTTTCTTTTAGTTTTCTAGTTTTTTTTTGTGGACTCCTATAATTTGCTTCTTTATGCGTATTTTATTTCTTTTTTGAGTGCCTACCTTGTTCACACTGAGGACAGTGTTTTTCTCAAGTGTGGGGTAGGTACCTTATTTTTGTGCAGGTACCAATTTTATTTTTGTTGTTTTTATCTTCTTTCATTTCCCTTATTGATTGAGTCCATTCATTCTTACTGTCCTTATCTTGAGTTTTGTTTTAATCAAGTAGTTGATAATTTTTCTCTTTTGAATGGATACCCATATAGCTTTTTATCGAATCTTGTTGAAAGAAGGCAATGAACGAATCTCTTAATTTCAATCAAGCCAGGTAAAACTGGTGTTTTTCCTTAATTTTTTTCATTTTACTTTATCTCGGATATAGAACACTATTAATATTGATGCTTATTAGATTATTTGATTGTTTAAACTTTGGTTTGAGAATTCATGCAATTTTATCCCACTCAAATGGTGAGGCTTTTATGCTCCTTCTATTTTTTATTAGTGAGCATTGTGCAGAATTTTTGCTTCTAGAACTTGCTTTATGATGACTTTTGAGATTACATGAATTTTTGATAGTCATGAGATGATTTGGGCACTTAGGAATTACACAATTTGGCCAAAAGCCTAACCCTGTTTTTCCCTTAGTGAACCTATTTTGAGCCTTAGCCTTTTTCTTTCATTGTAATTTACCTCTGACACTCATTTTATCACTTCTATTCATTCTACCATTATTGCTGGAAATTATATACGTTTATGCTGCATTTCATTTTAGATCAATTTGCACATACTCACTAAGTTACTAGATTTTTCGTAGATGCTCCCTTCAATCCAAATGGTGCATATCATTTTATTACTTTGATTGAGCATTGTATTACTCCATCCTACGTTATCTATTGTTGCAGGATTTAAAAAATTAATTTTCGAGCATCATCTTATTATTAGAGCAACTTAGTGTTCAATCTTGGTACAACATCTGATCCTTGGCTATATTCTTGGATTACCTGCATAATTTTCCAACAACTTTCAGCTCACTTTCCATATTTCTCCCTACACTACCTTAACCCCATTACAACCTGGCTCAAGACCCTTTGATCATGTTTATTGACTATTTCACAGTGGTGGAGATCGGATATATAAGTAAGCTTATGGTAAGCACCTTTTTCTGTACTTTTGCGTTGAGAGCTTGACGGTATTCTTTCACTTATATATACTTGTGTGTTTTGAGTGAGATCTTGTAAGGCATGGTTCTCGAATTCTCAGTTTGGATGGTTTATCATTTTAATTTTAGCATCTTTATTAACTTTGTTCTCTGTCTCAAGGATTTAGTGATTTGGGGATTTTAAGGAAATTCGTCACAGAGTTTTGAGACTTGTTTTGAGCTAACCTCCTGCAAAGTATTTGATTGAGTTATTTGGTATCTGATTGAGGAGTGAGTTGTTGATTGCTTGAGGACAAGCAAACGCTTAAGTGTGGGGCAGTTTGATGTAGATGATTCTATGCATATTTATTGATTGTTTATCAGTCGTTTATTCGTGTATTTGAGTCATATTTATTCCTGTTTGATCGCACTTTGGTATGTTTCTAAGTTTTTCAAGTTTTCGAACTCATTGATGGGAAATTGATTGATTTTCGGGCAGGAATCAAGCTATATGAATGATTTACGCATATTAGATGTTTGTCGGAGTTGATTCCTTCATTAGCGCGCAATTCGAGGCCTTCGCATGGGCAATTGCATGGCCATGCACATTTGCACAGCCTGTTGCACGGCCTCCCTTACTCGTGGTACGGGCCATGGCACGGGTAGGGCTGAGCACGGATCGGTCCAATTCGGTTATTTATAAATCACCCGTACCATACGAAACCTCGGTTATTTTAAAATTGAAGGTACCAGTACTGTACCAAACATAAAAGGATCCAATACCGTATTGTACCAATTTTACGGTTCAATACAGTTCGGTTCGGTGCTATTTTCAGTTCTAAAAAATTTAAAAAATATAACTTTAATCTCATCTTTAATCAAATACATTTAGAGAAAATATGATTACCAACCTAAAAAAAGTAGCATGAAAATTTGAATTAAAATTACAATCACATTCTTGAACAACCTGTTTCGCAATTCAGTCACTTGCAAATACAATAATTCATTCAATATTCAAATACAAACCATTAAAATATATATTCGCTAGCAAAAAAATGTTTCTGAGGATGACAATCATTAAAATAAATAAATTTACAAACTTTATGTAGCACTAAAATAAATGTCCAAAATTAGCAAAGGAATGTTATTACCTCCCCTCAAAATTAACACTCCACATTTAATCTTGGCATAAGGGACTCACCAATCTCAAGATCTTGATTAATTTCTACAATAAAAGTAAAAGATTACGTCAATAAGACTTATGATCAACAATAAACAAATATATGTAAGAAGTAAAGAAATGTTACTGACGGATCGGTTCGTAATTTTATAGAGTTTATGTATTATTTTCTTAATATATGTATTATTTATATAATATAAATAATTATTTATAAATATATGTAAAAAATTCGGTTCTACGGTTTGGTCCGGATCAGTACAAGACGGATCGGTTCTGGTACGGTTACGGTATGGTTTTTACTAAAGAACTAGTACCATACCGTAATAGTAAAAAAATCCGGATCGGTTCAATTCGGTTATAAAAACTTTCGATTTTTTTCGGTTCTGGTACTTTTCGGTACGGTTATTCGGTTCGGGCGGGAATCACCGAGATCCATGCTCAGCCCTAGGCACGGGCTAGGGCACTTATGCCTATAAGTAGGCTCACGTAAAAAGAGACAGGGTTCTGCTTTTGATTTCTAAACTTCTCTACACGCGCGACCACTTACTTCTACACCTTTGTTCTAGACATTTTGGGAGATCAACATCATTTCAGAGGATTGATTTGGGAGATTCAGCAAAGATTGAAGGTTCTAGACGATTGACCGAGACATTCGAGATCCATACTTGAGGTTAGTTTCAGAATTGGCACTTGCGATATTTCCACTCCAATTCGAGAGAAGAGGGGTTACATGTTCTATTTCCTTTTCTGTTATTTATTTTCTTTTGTATTTGTTTCTTTCATTATGAGTAGCTAGGGCTGCCGAACCCATTGGGGTTCACCTTTCTTGATGGATTGTGCTTAACTGTTAGATTTTTATTTGCCATTCTTGTAATCTTCTTGCTGTTTAGTAATAAAGTTTGATTCAATTAATTTGAGAAATTGAATTAATTGTCTTTTGGGTTGTTTCTTGACATTGAGAAATGCTTATTACAACTGGAAATTAAATAGTAAGAACTGGTAGTTAACACTTAGTGATAAGGTTAATTCACTCGCCGGATTAAGAATTAACAACTCTTAATAAATCTAAATCACGCTTAATGCTAATCTGTAATAATCTGATAGGAAGAGATTCCATTAGGTTAGTGCAGGTTTAGGAATTTGGTAAGCTCGAGAGAGGAGCCGAGTTCGATTCAGGATTTAGGCACGAGTAGCAAGATTGGTAGTTTATAAAATCAACCTTAGAATTCCATCACTTAGGTCCCCTTCGTGTTTGCTTCTTTGATACGTTTGTCTTTCAATTGTCAGTTGTTGTTGTTCCTTTATTTGCATTCATAAGCATTAGTTAATTAATTTAGATTTCTCATACCTTATATCAGACTAGATAACATAGCAAACAGTAGTAACTTTAGGTTCACCCGATCTCCAAGGATACGACCTTGATACTCATTAGTGCTAGACCGCATCGATAGGTTCACTGCCTTAGGTGTAGGTTGCATCAGTAGCCCATCAACTGTACGTTCCTGTTGGTAGTCTTTCAGAGGAATCATGTTTGCCTCTTCCTTTTCCGGTTCTATCTCCATGTTCAAGGAGTCCTCCTGCACATAACCATCATCGTCAAACATAGTAGATAAACCAGAAAAATTCTCACCTGAATGCAAATTGACGGCACTCAAATGTACCTCGGATTCAGTAGTGTTTGATGGAGTTTCCAATTGTTCTGCAGCTAGTAACTTGAAGATCAAGCCTACTTGATGCTCTATGTTCTCAATCGAGGCTTGTTGACTTTCAAGTACCCTCTCTGTTTGTTGGAATCTATCCTTAAGACTTGTAAAGAACCTCATCATCAGCTCCTCTGAAACTAACTCTTCATGTTGAGTCGAAAGTGCAAGACTAGGCTGCTGATGTAGTTGCTGAAATCCTGGTGGTTCTTGGCCATCTAAGCTCCATCTAAAGGGTGAATGAGTGCTCCATTCTTGATTGTAGGTGCTTTCATATGAGTTACTTAGCCAACTTCCCGTATAATTCACCTGTTCAAAGTTATAAGAACAATGAGCAAAATCACTGCACAATGGACAATCATTACTCAAATGTAAACCACAACAAATTTCATAAAAATATTGAGATGAAAGGATAGGAGTGGAGAGTTGATCGTTAGCCCTGCAAAACAATTCCACTCAAGTTTCTGAGGCTGCACAGGTGTCCCAATTTGTAGCACTCTCTTGGTTCTTGATCCCATTCTCCAATGCGTCATACAAAGAGTTTGAATTTAGCATTGGACCTCGTTATCATTCACTACATGAATCATAAACTTGAACTCTAGCAAATAGCAAATTTCACTCTAGTTTTCAAACAGTCTCCGGCAACGACGCCAAAAACTTGATGCTGCTATTTATGTAGCTACAATCTAAGGCAATGAACCTATCGATGTAGTCTAACACTAATGGTGAGTATCAAGGTCGTATGCCTCGGGAAAGTGAAAGCCCAGAGTTACTACTTTGTTCTTTGTTATATTAGCCTAAAATGAATGATGAATAAATTCTAAATTTCCTAATAACTATAAGCTGAGTTCTAAGTGAAATGCAGGAATGAATGTATAAATGAAATAATCAAGACAAGAAAGCAAACCTAAAGGGAACCTAGACTAGTTGGCAATCAAACAAAAGATAATAGATTGATGAGTCCAATTATGCTACCCGTGGACGAATTCTTAATTGAACTCTGTTTCTCTCTCGAGATAACTGAATTCCTAAACTCAAGAACCTAAAGTTGGAACCTCTCCCTAACGATTGATTCTTAAATTAGCATTAAGCTTTAACCCGCCTCTATTAAGCTTTGTTAATTCCTAATCGGGCTAGTCAATTATCCTTATCTCTTTGAATTTGCACTACGATTGATCTCCCTAATTGGCTCTCGATTTGCTCCACTACTGTTTTGCACTCGGAACCTTGCGATTATGAGGTTCTCACCCTCTGCAACTCGCTCCCGAACTCAATACTCGGCAAAAACTGAACCAGCCGCCAAATCTTTCCCTTCCTTCCTTGCTTGCCTTAGCTCAAGAATCGCTTTCCTTATATACTTGTCCTAACAAGGCAGGAGTCCAGGCCGTGCTAAACCTTCGGATCTCGTAAGTTAGTCCCAGCACGGCCGGAGTCTAGGCCGTGCTAAACCTTCAGATCTCGTAAGTTAGGTTTTCTTCTTGGCCGTGCCCCCGCTGGTGCTGAGCCACCACGGGCCATGCTGGAGGCTGTGATAGCCTCGAAGACCGTGCCCAAAACGCCCATAATTGAGGATCAAAGGGTAATGGTTGGTCCCAGCCAGAGTCCAGGCCGTGATGATTAGCACGGCCTTGACCTAGGCCGTGCTCAATGCTTGACATGCGAGCCCTTGTCCAATTTTTATGAATTCCCGTCCGTTTTCTCATGTATTGATCTATAATTGCTCAAACACTGATGATGGTCCTATAAATTCTCCTAAAATACAAAAGAACACAAAACATGGGTGATCTTGGAATAAAAGCACAATAATTGCTAAGAAAATACACAATGATATGCAAGCAAATATGTGTAAAACTATGCACATCAAGGAGCATCAAGATTGAGCTTTATTCAATCTATTAGAGGTTTAAGCCTATGAAGAACCAGGCTGAAATATGCCTGTAGGCCTTGGATTAATTTTATGCTTAAACATTAAGTTTATTTAGGGTAGAATAGTCTTTTTCTTATTAGTTGTCTTCTAGGGTTTGTCTCAAGTCTATTTAACTTGAACCAAGCCGTATGTTACATCATGTTTTGATTATTAATGAAATTTCATTGTTCTAGCAACCTTTGCTTGAATTCTTCTATTCTTGTTGAATGCATTTAAAACTTATCAAAGATTTGATCTATCTTTGTGGCGTGTTATGATTAGGGTGTAAAGGACTTAGTTTTCTTTAGGTTCTAATGTTATTGATCAACTTAATAATCTGATATAGAGTGATCCTAGGATTTTATTCAATTTGTTAGTGGGTTTCTAGGCGATATATCGGTTCATAACTATTAGAGTTCGTATATTCTATTCCTAAATGCTCTTAACACTCATTAATCTAATTCAGTTTATTGGGCTTGAATGAATTTAATTGGGCATAAAAAGACCAAAGAAGCAAAATTGGAGCAAATGAAGACTTTGGGTCTAACTTGGCTTATGTTGTGAGGCCCATCTATATGACTCATGTAAATTAGGATTTTATGGCTTATTATGGGCGGCCACACATGTACTTTAACCTAATTAGGACTTTGTTTAATTTATCTCTTTTAATTATGAAGGTTATCTTTAATCCTATATGAGATGTAAATCCTTATTAGTTAAGATTTAGAGTTTTCTAAGGCCTATATAAGGCTAGTACAAATTCTGAATTAAGTTGAAGTTGAATTTGAATGATAATTGATTATTAAACCTTAAAGCTGTTTGCTTTGTCTTTGTGTTCTTGTATAGAATGCATGCTTAAGAAACATTCAAGTAGATTGATCATCTTCTTGTAGAGTGTTTCAAAATTAGGATTTAGGAACAAGTTTTCTAAAATCTAATTCTTGATCATCTTTCTAAGAAATCTATTTTCTAACTTTTTTACGGGTTGAACCAAATTAGTTCTTGGGATTTTCATATTAATGTGTTTGGCGTTCGCAATTCAATAGGGGTTCTCAAGCTTATACATGGAGGTTCCATATTAAGTTGACTGGTTAACAACTCTCGTAGTCCTAAATCTTATGAGCTAGCTTAATGAAAAGAAGGGAATATTTGCATGGGCCTACCTAATATCACTGGCTAAAATTGCTTCGTCATCTGTGTCCCAAACATCAATATGCGCCCATCCTGCTTGGATTAATTGAAAGCAACATAGTTTCTCCTTTACGCACGTGGATTTTGAGAGAGAGAAAACACGCGCATGTGAGAGAAAAAGAAAAAAATGCACGACAAAAGGAGATTTATTTGAAAAATAATGAGAGATATGATCAACGAGTGAAAAAAAGAGAGTAAGGAGTGGATGATCAAAATAGAGGAGTGGCGCATGCAAAAGGAGAGATTAAGGGGGAAAAAAATAAGTGAGCTTCTATGCAAAAGAGGATGATGTTAAGAGAGCTTATTTTTCTAACACGCCTATGATTGTATTTTTGTATAAAGAGGCATGTTTTACTACTAACAATCTTGACAACTTTTTGCCTAGTGTGTTTGTTTCTCTTTTGAAGGAATATGAAGATTTATTTTCTAAGGAAGTTCTAAAAGGTTTACCACCTTTAAGAGGGATTGAGCACCAAATTCCAAATAGACTGCCTTATCAAAGTAATTCTAAGGAGACAAAGGAGCTACAATGACAAGTGGAGGAGCTAATGGATAAAGGCTTGATTCATGAGAGCATGAGTCCATGTGCCATGCACATTTTATTGGTGCCTAAGAAAGATGGAACTTGGAGGATGTGCAGTGATTATAGCATCGTGAATAAAATAATGGTAAAGTATTGACATCTTATTCCTCGTTTAGATGACATGCTTGATGAATTGCGTGGTGCACGTATACTTTCTAAGATTGATATTAAGAGTAGTTGTCACCAAATTAAGATGAAAGAGGGTGATGAATGGAAAACTACTTTTAAAACAAAATATGGTTTATATCAGTGGGTAGTTATACCTTTTAGATTAACAATACACCTAGTACTTTCATGAGATTATTGAACAATGTTTTGCTTGTATTCTTAGGAAAGTTTGTTGTTGTCTATTTTGACGATATACTTGTGTATAGTAAGTCATTAAATGAACACATTGAGTATATGTGTGTTTAGTACTTGATGTTTTGCGTAAGGATAAATTATTTGCTAACTTTAAGAAATGTTCTTTTTGCAAGAGCAAGGCATTAAAGTACATGAAGAGAAGGTTCAAGCAATCAAGGAGTTCCATACACCTAAGTCTATTGGAGATGTTCGCTCATTTCATGGTTTGCAAAGCTTTTATAGAAGATTTGTTAGTGATTTTAGCTGCACAATTAACCAAAGTAATTAAGCATAGTGTGGGATTCAAGTGGGGAGATGCTCAAGAGAAAGCATTTAACACACTTAAAGATAAGTTGATTTCTGCCTCTTTACTTTCTTTGCCCAACTTTTCTAACACCTTTGAAATGGAATGTAATGCTTCAAGTTTGTGGATTGGAGCCATTCTTATTCAAGAAGGAACGCCAATTGCTTTAGTAAAAAGCTAAATGAGGTAGCCTTGAGGTATCCAACTTATGACAAGGAGATGTATACAATAGTGAGAGCTTTGCAAACATGGAGAAGCAAGCTCTGATACCAAATGATAGGAAATCATCATCTTAGCAACCATTCACCCCAATAATTATTTAATTATGATACATATGGAATCCTTGAAAACACCCCACAATCAAGATGATTCCAAAATCCGAGGATCTCCTCAAGTGAAGTTAAGGAAGACTAGTTCCAATAATGAAACTAGCATTTGAATTCAACTCCAAACGCCACAAACCAAGTATGATTTGATAACTTAAGAATCAAACACAAGATTTTGGTTAGAAAATGCCACAAACCAAAAATAAGTTCAAAGTTCATGCAAGAACTTAAGCATAAACACTCACAAAGAGCAAATAAAGATTATCATTCATCAATTGATTTTTACAAATCAATTTGGCTATGATATTTATAGCCAAAACAAGATAAAGAACCCTAAATGGATGTCTTTTAAGCTTTTCCAAAATTTTCCCTTCAATCCCCATTAAGACTCATTAAATGTGGTTGTTTTTACATTGATGACACTCATTTTGTAACTCCCAAATGACAACTAATCATGTGCATCCTTTTTGTAACTCTAAATTATAGCTAATCATGTGCATCCATTATGTAACTCCAAATGACGACTAATCACACTCTAACTTCAGAAAACCTAATAAAAATGAAAATAAAAAGGCTTCAAATGAGTTGTACTAGACCTTTGAGTTTAGTCCAAACTTATTGCACTAAATTGATGATTTTGGTCCCTTTTTAGAACCCTAAGCCTTAGGTTGAGCCTTGTTGTGTTTGAACACTCCAAATGTCTTTAGTTAAGCCAAACAAAGCTTCTTGCATCCTTTTCGACTTAGATCTTGTCATTGGACCTCCTTGAAAGCTTAAAGGATGATTTGTAGTTTTTGTCTTTATTGCATCATTTCCTCTCTCCTTGTAACGATTTATCCTCGAATCAGCCTCATTGTCAACTTCATTAGCTAATTAGTTAAAGGAAGATCAACAACATTAAAAGAAGCATTCTGATGTGTGCTACTCGTGTTAGCTACAATCTAAGGCAGTGTACCTATCGATGCAGTCTAGCACTAGTGGCGAGTATCAAGGTCGTATTCCTCGAGAAAGCGAAAGCCCAGAGTTACTTCTTTGTTCTTTGTTATATTAACCTAAAATGGATGATGAATAAATTCTAAACTAACTATTAACTACGAGCTAAGTTCTAAGGGAGATGCAGGAGTAATTGATAAGTGAAATAATCAAGACAAGAAGACAAACCCAAAGGGAATCTAAACTAGTTGGCAATCAAAACAAAAGATAAAGGATCGGTGAGTCTAATTATGCTACCCGTGGACGAATTCTTAACCGAATTCGGTTTCTCTCTCGAGATAACTGAATTCCTAAACCTAATAACCTAAAGTTGGAATCTCTTCCTAACGATTGATTCTTAAATTAGCATTAAGCTTTAATCTGCCTCTATTAAGCTTTGTTAATTCTTAATCCGGCTAGTTAATTATCCTTATCTCTAAGCGATTATTAACCAGTTCTTGTTATTTAAAGTTCCAATTGCCAAACGGATTTCTCAATCTCATAAAGCAATTTAAACATCACAATTCACAACGTCTCATGAATAATGCATAATCTTATTAACACTAAAAACAAGAAGAATACAAAACCAACTCAAATAATCCAACAATATAATATCAAACCAACATAGCAAAGAAATCCCAATGGATTTAATCAATTTAGCTAAACATATTCATGTTTAAAACAATCTAGGAAATCAATTACAATGAAAGAATAATGAAAATAAAACATGTACACCCTTTTCTCTCGAATTGGATGAACAGCTCCAAATCTGGATCTACACTTTGATTAATCTCCCAAACTGCCTCTTGAATTGCTCCACTACTTGGCCACCACGGGCCGTGCTGAAGGCCGTGGTGGCTACAGAAACCGTGCCCAAAGTGCCAATTTTAAGAATCAAAGCCAATGGTTGAGCACGGCCAGAGTCCAGGCCGTGCTCAATGTATGCATTGCGGGCTCTTGTCCGACCTTGATGAATTCTCATCCGTTTCCGCACGTATTGATCTATAATTGCTTAAACACCGATGATGGTCCTATAAATGTTCCTGAAATGCAAAAGAACATAAAACACGGGTGATTTGGGAATAAAAGCATAATAATTGCTAAGAACATACGCAATAATATGCAAGCAAATATGTGTAAAACTATGCTCATCAAATTACCCCACACTTAAGCTATTGCTTGTCCTCAAGCAATTAACAACTCACCTCATAAAACTACAGTTAGCAATTCCTTTCAGTTTATGCCCCTAGTCCACAACAGAGAGTATTCAACGCATCTCAAAGGTTACTCAATCATAAATCAAATTACAAATCATTAACAAAGAATGGAAATAATATTAATGCATGAGTAACTTAAATGATAACTCAACACAAACATCATGAACCAATGCCTCACAGGGATCACTCAAGTCGCTCAAAGTGTATATTAAGTGAATAACAAATCCCTTAAAGCAAATGCACAAGACCCGCTCACCATAAGCTTGCTCATAAATCATATCTTCGCTACTGTTAATAAGTAAATACCAAAATCAAAGGGTCTTTACCAAGGTTGTAATGGGGCTAGGGTAAAGGTACGGAGATTTGGACAGAAGTATGAAAATACTGGAATTCGTGCGATAAACAATATTATATGCTCAAAGGATTAAATGCCTAAGATCACGAAAAGAATCATTCACTAAAATCCTTACTTCATAGAATAACGCTCGCAAATGCTCTAAATCCAATAAAAAGATAAATAATTAAAGAGATTTGTTTATTATATTTTTTTTTCTTCCTCTTCTTTTTTTTTTTTTTTTTAAAGAAATGAACTAGCAGCTTATTAGCGACCGCCGCATACAACTCGAATAAACATAAAGAATAACAAATACAAATTGGATCAAGGGGAGCATTTAAAATATCAAAAAGATTTAGTGAATTTACCAACATAGCAACTAGCATTTTAATCCCACATAAAGTCGAACATATCACAGAAAGAAATTCCAGCATAAGGGTAAAGGAAAGATAAATGTAAAGAATGGTATAATTGAAGTGTATAGGTGTAGATTATGAAGAAAAGGTTAAGGCTCAAAAATTGGCTAACTAATGGAAACATAAGGTGGTAGGCTTTTGGTCAAATGTGGGGAATCCTAAATCGCCCAAATCATCTCATGGTATTCACAATATTCATGTAACTTCAACACGCATTACAAAGCAAGTTCTAGAAGCAAAGTTAAGTACAATGCACACTCAAACAAGAAATATAAAGAGCATAAGCATAATGAATGCTCAACTGGCTCAAAATCTCACTTTCAGGTGTGGTATTAGGTGCAGTTGGTTCGCAACATCATTAATTGAATCATTATTTAAGAAACACATGCATATGATATTATCAACGTTCTAAGTTAAAATTCGACAATTCGAAAAATAATTAAATAACACCGGTTTAACCCGGTAGGGTTGATGTGTAAAACACCATAAATTGTTTTCCAAGGACAATGAACAACAAAGAAAAGTAACTACAATTCTATAAATCAAGTCATCAATCAGCTCAAAATTAGCATACTCAAGTGCATAAAAACACAATGTCCTAACATCTCCTAAAAATACACAACACCTAGCCATAGCAATTAAAAATCATATGAGAGATTAGGGTTTACCCATAAGCACCCCACACTTAAAGAACACACTGTCCTCAGTGTAAAATGTTATGGATACCCCGCATGGAATGCTCAACTAAGAGAACAAAAGCAATACAATCCAAGTGCATGACATGTATGAAAAATAAAGTAAATAAATCTGGGAAAAATAAAAAGATCTAGGGGACTGCCCTGATCATCCATCGAGGCTGATGTTGTGAAAATTCAGTGCCTCCTCGGTAGAATCTGAAAATAATAAAATAAAGAAATAAAATCAAAACTGAAAATATGAAAACTAAAACTATAAAATGTTTCAAAACAAAAAGGTTAAAAAAAAAAATTAGAAATTAAAGATAAAAATTGGGGTGCCTCCCAAAAGCGCTTCTTTTTGATGTGATGAGTCTTCTTAGCTGGACTCATGGTAAAAGGCAAATGGGTGTGATCGACGACCATCCATCCTTCTTCCAAGCAAATGGCTTCAAGTATCCGCTTAGAGGGATAATCGTCAATGTCCTCTTCCCGACTATCAAGCAAGCTGCCAGTATGATGGGCAAGACTCGCTCCTCGTATAATTGCATGTAGTCATGATGCTCTAGGGGCTCTTCCAATTTGAAAGCTGGAGTTTCAACAATTGGAAGGATCGATGGTTGGGCAATCTCTTCAGGAATGTCGATGGTTTTCTTCAGTCCCTGGCTTGGTTCACTTGCTAGGAGAAACTCGAGCTCCTCCAAGACTTCTTCATTGGACAACTCGTGCTCATCTTCCATCATCGAGGGGACTTGTGGAAAATCTACCAACAATTCCTCTAATCGCAACTCGGCATCATCAACTGTACATTCCAGTTTGGTAGTCTTTCGGAGGGATCATGTTTGCCTCTTCCTTTCCGGTTCTATCTCCATGTTCAAAGAGTCGTCCCGCACATAAGCATCATCGTCAAACATAATAGATAAACCAGAAAAATTCTCACCTGAGCATAAAAGTGATGGCGCTCAAATGTTCCTCGGATTCAGTTTTGATGGAGTTTCCAATTGCTCTGCCGCTAATGGCGAAAGATCAAGCCTACTTGATGCTCTATGTTCTTAATCGAGGCTTGTTGATCTTCAAGTATCCTCTCATTTGTTGGAATCATCATCAAGACTTGTAATGAACCTCATCATCGGCTCTCCTCCGACACTAACTCTTCATCTTGAGTTGAAGGTGCAACATTAAATTTCTTGATGTAGTTGCTGAATTCCTAGTGGTTCTTGGCCATCTAAGCTCCATCCAAAGGGTGAATGAGTGCTCCACTCTTGATTGTAGGTGCTTCCATACGAGTCATTTGGCCAACTTCCCGTATAATTCACCTGTTCACAGTTATAAGAACAATGAGCAACATCACTATACAATGGACAATCATTACACACATGTAAACCACAACAAAATTCACAAAAGACTTGAGATGAAAGGATAGGAGAAGAGAGTTGATTGGTAGCCTTGCAAAACGATTCCACTCGAGTATCTAAAGATGCACGGGCATCCCAATTTTTAGCACTCTCTTGGTTCCTGATCCCATTTTCCAATGTATCATACAAAGAGTTTAAATTTAGCATTGAACCTCCTTATCATTCACTATATGAATCATAAACTTAAACTAAATAAATATGTACAAATAAAATAAAATAAATAAACAAATAAAAATAAAAATAAATCATAAATTAATAAGAAAGAAAAAAAAATGGCTAAATTAACAAATAGCAAATTTCACTCTAGTTTTCAAACAATTCCCCGGCAATGGCGCCAAAAACTTGATGTGTGCTACTCGTGTTAGCTACAATCTAAGGCAGTGTACCTATCGATGTAGTCTAGCACTAATGGCGAGTATCAAGGTCGTATTCCTCGGGAAAGCGAAAGCCCAGAGTTACTTCTTTGTTCTTTGTTATATTAACCTAAAATGGATGATGAATAAATTCTAAACTAACTATTAACTACGAGCTAAGTTCTAAGGGAGATGCAGGAGTAATTGATAAGTGAAATAATCAAGACAAGAAGACAAACCCAAAGGGAATCTAAACTAGTTGGCAATCAAAACAAAAGATAAAGGATCGGTGAGTCTAATTATGCTACCCGTGGATGAATTCTTAACCGAATTCGGTTTCTCTCTCGAGATAACCGAATTCCTAAACCTAATAACCTAAAGTTGGAATCTCTTCCTAACGATTGATTCTTAAATTAGCATTAAGCTTTAATCCGCCTCTATTAAGCTTTGTTAATTCTTAATCCGGCTAGTTAATTATCCTTATCTCTAAGCGATTATTAACCAGTTCTTGTTATTCAAAGTTCTAATTGCCAAACGGATTTCTCAATCTCATAAAGCAATCTAAACATCACAATTCACAACGTCTCATGAATAATGCATAATCTTATTAACACTAAAAACAAGAAGAATACAAAACCAACTCAAACAATCCAACAATATAATATCAAACCAACATAGCAAAGAAATCCCAATGGATTTAATCAATTTAGCTAAACATATTCATGTTTAAAACAATCTAGGAAATCAATTACAATGAAAGAATAATGAAAATAAAACATGTACACCCTTTTCTCTCGAATTGGATGAACGGCTCCAAATCCGGATCTACACTTTGATTAATCTCCCAAACGCCTCTTGAATTGCTCCGATCTTTGTTTTTGCACTCGGAATCTTACGATTAAGGATTCTACTCAACTCTCTCTCGCACTCGATGTTGTGCGAGAACCGAACCGACCACTAGGGCTTAATGTCACTCTTTTCTTTCCCCCTCTCCTCTTAAGAAAAACTCATTTTTCTTATATATTTAACTTCAAGACTACCAAGGCCGTCTTGGCCGTGGATCTCACTGGTAGGGTTTCACCACGGCCGGTATTCCTTCCGTGTTGGCCACCACGGGCCGTGTTGCTCCCCGTGTTGGCCACCACGGGTCGTCTTTGAAGGCCGTGGTGGCTCTGAAACCGTGCCCAAAGTGCCAATTTCAAGAATCAAAGCCAATGGTTGAGCACGGCCGAGTCCAGGCCGTGCTCGATGTATACGTGCGGGCTCTTGTCCGATCTTGATGAATTCTCGTCCGTTTCCGCACTTATTGATCTATAATTGCTTAAACACCGATGATGGTCCTATAAATGTTCCTGAAATGCAAAAGAACATAAAACACGGGTGATCTGGGAATAAAAGCACAATAATTGCTAAGAACATACGCAATAATATGCAAGCAAATATGTGTAAAACTATGCTCATCACATTCACATTGCCATACTCACTTGGCAAATCTAGCATGTAGGCATTGTCATTAATTCTTTCAAGGACTTGGAATGACCCACCCCCTCTTGGCATTAACTTAGACTTCCTTTGGCTTGAAAATCTTTCCTTCCTCAAATGCAACCAAACCAGTCACCCGGTTCAAATACAACTTTCTTTCTCCCCTTATTGTGTTTCTTTTCATGTTGTTGATTTCTTTTCTCTAGTTGAGCACGCACCTTCTCATATAAGCTTTTAACAAATTCAGCTTTTTGCTTGCCTTTAAAATTAACCTTATCAATTGGTAATGGCAATAAATCTATAGGAGTTAATGGATTGAACCCATTTATAACCTTGAAAGGTGAACAATTTGTTGTAGCATGAATACTCCTATTGTATGCAAACTCAATATGTGGCAAACATTCTTCCCAATTCTTCAAGTTTTTTTAAATTATTGCCCTCAACAGTTATAAGAAAGTCCTATTAACCACCTTCATTTTTTCCATCCGTTTGTGGATGCCAAGTTGTTGAGGATAGAAGCTTTGTTCCCAACTTGCTCCAAAGTGTCTTCTAAAAGTGGCTAAGGAACTTGACATCTCTATCACTAACAGTTTCCTTGGAACTCCATGCAATCTAACAATTCCTTTGAAGAACAACCCCACAATATGAGTTGCATCATCTGCCTTGTGGGATGAATGAAATGTGCCATTTTGCTAAACCTATCAACAAGAATAAAATAGAATCTTTCCCTCCCCTTGACCTAGGTAATCCTAAAACAAAGTCCATAAAAATTTCTATCCAAAATTCATTAGGTATGGAAAGTGGAGTATACAACCCATAAGGCATCACTTTAGATTTAGCTTATTTACAAGTGATGCATCTCTCACATATTCTTTCAACGTCTCTTTTCATTTGTGGCCAAAAGAAATGATTACTTAAAACATCTAAAGTCTCTCTGACACAAAAATGCCCCATCAAACCCCCACCATGTGCCTCCCTCACAAGCAACTCTCTTAAAGAAGATTGAGGCACGCATAAATTGTTTTCTTTAAAAAGAAAACTATCATGTCTATAACTTGTCAAAACTCCCTCTCTCACATGCCCCATATACATTAGCAAAATCATGGTCTGAATTATATAATTCCTTAATGAATTGAAAATCCAATAATTTTACATCAAGTGTAGAAATTAGAGCATACCTTCTAGATAGAGCATCGGCAACGACATTCTCTTTACCTTGTTTGTACTTGATGATGTATGGAAAGGATTCAATAAATTCCACCAATTTAGCATGCCTATGGCTTAGCTTCCCTTGTTCTTTGAGATATTTCAAAGACTTATGGTCGGTGTGTATAATAAATTCCTTATACCAAAGATAATGTGGCCATGTCTCTAAAACTCATACAAAAGCATAAAACTCTTTGTCATAAGTTGGGTAGTTTAGACTTACTCCACTTAGCTTCTCACTAAAGAACGCAATTGGTCTTCCTTCTTGCATCACAGTCAACCTCAAAGGTTCTTAGGCAAAGCAAGTAAAGGTGTTGAACTGATTTTGTCCTTTAGCAAGTTAAAAGCATCATCTTGTTTTTTTCTCCACTTGAAACCCACATTCTTTTTAATGCATTCAGTTAAAGGTGCAACAATTGTAGAGAATTCCTTAATAAATCTCCTATAAAAGCTATCAAGACCATGAAAACTCCTAACATCATGCACACTAGTAGGTTACAACCACTCCCTAATTATATTAACTTTTTCTTAATCAATATGAATTCCATTGTCATTAACAATATATCCAAGAAAAGTAATTTCATTAGTGCAAGAAGTGCATTTCTTAAGATTAGCATATAATGTCTCTTTCCTTAAAACATAAAAAACAAGCTTTAAGTGTATTACATGCTCATCTAAAAGATTTGCTATAGATAGGAATACCATCAAAATAAACCACTACAAACTTTCCAGTGAAAGCGCGCCAAACAAGATTCATCAATCGCATAAAAGTACTTGGCGCATTAATTAAACCAAACAGCATGACTAACCACTCATGTAATTTATGTTTTGTTTTGAAAGCGGTTTTCCATTCATCACCCTCACACATTCTTATTTGATGATATCCAGATTTTAAATCCACTTTAGAAAACAAACAAGCACCGTGCAATTCATCCAACATGCCATCTAGCCTAGGTATAGGATGGCGATAGTTTACTGTTATTTTTTTGATGGCATGACAATCAACACACGTCCTCCATGAACCATCTTTCTTAGGCACTAAAATTGTAGGAACCATACATGGACTTATGCTTTCTCTTACACACCCCTTATCCATAAGCTCACTCACTTGCCTTTAGATTTCTTTTTTCTCCTCAGGGTTACATCTATATGCTGGCCTATTTGATATGCTTGCACCATGAATGAAATCAATTGGATGTTCAATTCCTCAAATTGGTGGTAATCCTTTAGGCGCATCTTCAGGAAAGAGGTCTTCATATTCCTGCAAAAGCTCAAGAACAACACTGGGAAAATCCTTGTTAAGATCGTTAGAAATCATCAAAACTTCCTTATACATGAGTATAAGTAAGGGCTGCCTCAAGGTTAGTGTTTTCCTCACATCACTTGGCTTTACGTACACATTCATTTTTCTTTCACTCTCATCTCCCTTGTTTTCTCTCACCTTGTGTTTCTCATGACACTTACTTTTACCACTTACCTCAGCTTTTTTCTTTTCTTACTATTTCTTGCTCCCTCCCAAAATTTTCCCCAGATGAAGATTCAAGCTCTTTATATTGTTGCTTAATTCTCATTTGATCATTAAAAATTGCCTTGGGAGGTAATGGTCCAAGATTGAACTTTTGTCCTTCAATAGTCAAGGATTATCGATTCCTGAACCCATCATAAATCACACGCCTATCATATTGCCAAGGTCTTCCCAACAAAACATGTCCAGCATACATGGGAACCATATCACAAAGCACCTCATCCTTATATCTTCTAATGGAAAGAGAAATTATCACTTGCTTATTTACCTTCACAACACCACTATCATTCCATCATTGCAACTTGTATGGCCTTAGGTGTTTGGTAGTTGGTAATTCCAATTTCTCCACAAGCAAAGTACTAGCAACATTAGTACAACTTCCACTATCACCAATCATGTTACACAACTTATTAGCAATTAAACAATGAGTATGAAAAAGGTTTTCACATTGCTCTCCATATTAATCATGTTTACATTGCAAATCAAATGTGCGTTGTACTACTAACACATCCCTTTTAGCATAGTCAACATCACTAACATCCTCTAAAGTTGGCATGTCATCATTCTCATCAACATTTTCATTTTCACTTTTAGATACAATAATTCCATCTCTAACAATCATGGTCCTTTTATTAGGCCAATCACGTGCATAATGACCATGTCCAAGACACTTAAAACACTTCAAGTTTCTAGATTGATTAGCTTGATTCTCAATTTTGTTTTTGCTGCCTATTTTATTTTTATTCTTATTCTCATCCACTTTAGGCTTAGCAAATTTATCATCCTTTTTACTCCAATTCGATTTCTAATTAGAAGAACTAGAATTGGAATTAAGTTTATTCTTACTGGGACCTTTTCACTTGAGTTGCCTTTCAATTTTTATGGCCACATTCACCATGTCCTCAAGCTCCACATAATTTTGCAACTACACAAGATCAACAATATTCTTATTTAGACCATTTAAGAATCTTGTCATGGTGACCTTTTTATCCTCCTTCACATTTGCTTTAGTCATAACCATTTCCATGTTTTTGTGGTCCTCCTCCATACTCATGGTTCCTTGCCTTAGAGTTTGCAATCGTTGATGCAAATCTCTATAGTAATGGTTAGGAATGAACCTCTTCCTCATGATGCATTTCATCTCCATCCATGACCCTATGGGTCTTTTTCCATTTCATCTCGTTTCACTATACAATTGATGCCACCAAACACTAGCGTAATCACAAAACTTAAAGGCAAAAAGTTTTACCTTTTTCTCCTCCGAATAGTTATGGTATTCGAAGTAGCCATCAGGATCATTCTTTCCTTGGAAGGAAGGAATTTTAATTTTGATGCTACCTAGGTTACGATCTACACCATCTTGCCTTGATTTCCTATTGTGTCTCCTAGGATGGTCATCTTCACCAAGAATGTTTGCTTGGTCATCCTCCAAGTCATCTTCTGCATCATAATCCTCTTGTTCAAAGGCTAGTTTCCTTTGTCTTCTAGGCTCATTTTGAATCCTTGTAATAGTTTCAACTTGCCTTCTCACACTTTCAACAACATCATCCATCCACCTATACATTCTTTCAAACTCCTTTTGCATTGCTAGCAAAGTTTGCTTAATGGATGCTCCAACACTACTTGAAACTTGTTCTTTTGACATTGTGCAAAACCTGAAAAACAAGTTGGGATAGCCTCACAGAAACAATCCCTGACGTGTTTTTCTCAATTAAAATGTCACACCACTCGTGTTTCACTCAAGGTTTGGCTTTTCTCGATGCTAGTCTCACCACTATTGCCTTTTACCTCTCATACTTTTGCTTTAGGTTCTTAGATGAACTAATCACCTAAATAAACCAAATTAGATTATGGAAATTCAATGGAGTGAAAAAAGAAGTTGGTTTAGATCAAGTTGTTAGGTAAATTTAAAGTAGCTAGGCATAAGAAAACAATGAATGTAAACAATAGACTATGGTTTTCATGCCACCCAAACCTTCTTTTTATTTGATCTTTTGATTTTTTTTAAGATAATAATAAAAGTAAAAAGAAATCAAGAATATCACAAAGAAATTAACAAAAAGGGAGAACAAAAAATTGTTTAATGAATACAAAGGTGTAAACTTTAAAACAAAGAGTACTTAGAAGAACAAAATTGAAATAAGAAGAATTTGGCACAAATAAACAAAATGAGAAGAAGATGAGAAACTTCAATAAAACACAAAATACAGAAATAAGCAAACCTTAACTTGAAGCAAGTTCTGATACCAAATGATAAGAAATCATCATCTTAGCAACCATACACTCCAATAACTATTTAGTTATGATACATATAGAATGCTTGAAAACACCCTCTAATCAAGATGATTCCAAAGTCCAAGGATCTCCTCAAATGAATTTAGGGAAAACTAGTTCCAATAATAAAACTAGCACTTGAATTCAACTTCAAATGCCACATACCAAGTATAATTTGATAAGTTAGGAATCAAATACAAGATTTTAGTTAGAGAATGCCATAAAATAAAAATAGTTTAATAATTTCAAAGTTCATTCAAGAACTTAAGCATAAACACTCACAAAGAGCAAAAAAAGATTATCATTCATCAATTGATTTTTACAAATAAATTTGGCTTTGATAGTTATAGCCAAAATAAGACAAACAACCCTAAATGGATGTCTAAAGAACCCTAAATGGATATCTTTTGAGCTTTCCCATGTTTTCCCCTTTAATCCTTATTAAAACTCATTAAAAGTGGTTGTTTTTACATTTATAGCACTCATTTTGTAACTTCAAATGACAACTAATGACATCTTAACTTAAGAAACCTAATTAAAATGAAAATAAAAAGGCTTCAAATCAATTGTATTGGACCTTTGAGTTTAGCCCAAATTTATTGCACTAAATTGATGATGTTGGTCTCTTTTTGCAATCTTAAGCCTTGGGCTAAGCCTTATTGTGTTTGAACAGTCCATATGTCTTTAATTAAGCCCAACCAAGCTTCTTGCATCTTTTTGGACTTAGATCTTGTCATTCGACCTCCTTGAAAGCTTAAAGGATCATCTGTAGTTCTTGTCTTTGTTGCATCTTTCCCTCTCTTCTCATAAGAATTCGCCCTTGAATCAGCCTCATTGTCAACTTCATCACCTACATCAAAACAAGACAAAGAAACCTAAATTGATGTCTTTTGAGCTTTCCCAAATTTTTCCCTTTAATCCCCATTAAAACTCATTACAAGTGGTTGTTTTTACATTAATGGCGCTCATTTTATAACTCCCAAATGACAACTAATCATGTGCATCCATTTTGTAACTCCAAATTATAACTAATCATATGCATCCATTGTGTAACTCCAAATGACAACTAATCACACCCTAACTTAAGAAAACCTAATAATAATGAAAATAAAAAAGCTTCAAATGAATTGTATTGGACCTTTGAGTTCAGCCCAAACTTATTGCACTAAATTGATGGTTTTGGTCCCTTTTTGCAATGCTGAGCCTTGAGTTGAGCCTTGTTGTGTTTGAACACTCCAAATGTCTTTAATTAAGCCCAATAAAGCTTCTTGCATGCTTTTGGACTTGGATCATGTCATTAGACCTCCTTGAAAGCTTAAAAGATTCTTTTTAATTCTTGTCTTTGTTACATCACAAATCCTTTCCGATTCTTGATTTACTTATTCATATTTTGCTTGTAGTTTCTTCCTTCTTATGAAATGAGAGCTTTCATACTATGAAAACTGCATGCAACAAAATATTTCAAATAGTTAGCCTATTATTTCAGTCTTCTACATCATAAAAAATCAAGTTATGGATTCTTTCAAGAACTTTGCAGACTTATGAAGACTCACGCTAATAAACCTAGACTTATCGCTCATGTCTTTTATTTCTTTTGTCTTCTTTGTCTACTTTTGTCTTTAAATCAATTCAATTTGATCCTTACACTTAGCCATATGGGAGAGAATAAAGAACTCGTGATTTCTTTTTTTATTGGATTCATAATCCTACTTATATTCTCATTCTATTCATCTCTTTTGTATGCCTCTGATGAGCATAGTTTTACACATATTTGCTTGCATATTATTACGTATGTTCTTAGCAATTATTGTGCTTTTATTCCCAGATCACCCGTGTTTTATGTTCTTTTGCATGTCAGGAACATTTATAGGACCATCATCGGTGTTTAAGCAATTATAGATCAATACGTGCGGAAACGGACGAGAATTCATCAAGATCGGACAAGAGCCCGCGTTGCACACATTGAGCACGGCCTGAGTCAAGGCCGTGCTGACCATCACGGCCTAGACTCTGGCCGTGACCAACCATCAAAACATGGTCTTCAAAACAATAGTTTGGGCACGGTTTCCGTAGCCACCACGGCCTCCAGCACGGCCCGTGGTGGCCAGCACGGGGAGCAACACGGTCATGGTGAAACCCTAGTTAGTGAGATCCACAGTTTCGTACGGCATGGACTCGTGAGTCTTGAGTTAAATATATAAGAAAAATTCATTTTTCTTAGAGAAAGAGGGAAAGAAGTGACATAGAGCCCTGGCGGCTGGTTCGATTTTTGCACAGTATTGAGTGCAAGAGAGAGTTGTGGGGAATAAGAATCCCAGAATCGCAAGGTTCCGAGTGCAAAACAGTAGTGGAAGCAATTCAAGAGGCAGTTTGGGAGATTAATCAAAGTGTAGATCCAGATTTGGAGCTGTTCATCCAATTCGAGAGAAAAGGGTGTACATGTTTTATTTTCATTATTCTTTCATTGTAATTGATTTCCTAGATTGTTTTAAACATGAACATGTTTAGCTAGACTGACTTAATCCATTGGGATTTCTTTACAATGTTGGCTTGATATTATATTGTTGGATTGTTTGAGTTGGTTTTGTATTCTTCTTATTTTCATTATTAAGAAGATTATGCATTATTCATGAGACGTTGTGAATTGTGATGTTTAGATTGCTTTATGAGATTGAGAAATCTGTTTGGCAATTGGAATTTTGAATAACAAGAACTGGTTAATAATCGCTTAGAGATAAGGATAATTAACTAGCTGGATTAAGAATTAACAAAGCTTAATAGAGGCGGATTAAAGCTTAATGCTAATTTAAGAATCAATCGTTAGGAAGAGATTCCAACTTTAGGTTATTAGGTTTAGGAATTCGGTTATCGAGAGAGAGAAACCGAATTCGGTTAAGAATTCATCCACGAGTAGCATAATTAGACTCACCGATCCTTTATCTTTTGTTCGGTTGCCAACTAGTTTAGATTCCCTTTGGGTTTGTCTTCTTGTCTTGATTATTTCATTTATCAATTACTCCTGCATCTCCCTTGGAACTTAGCTTGTAGTTAATAGTTAGTTTAGAAATTATTCATCATCCATTTTAGGTTAATATAACAAAGAACAAAGGAGTAACTCTAGGCTTTCACTTTTCCGAGGAATACGACCTTGATACTTGCCATTAGTGCTAGACTGCATCGATAGGTACACTGCCTTAGATTGTAGCTAACACGGTGGCGACCATCAAGTTTTGGCCGTTCTTGGTGGAATTGTTTGAAAACTAGAGTGAAATTTGCTATTTGTTAATTTAGCCATTTTTTCTTTCTTATTATTTTATGATTTTTTTATTTTTATTTGTTTATTTATTTTATTTTATTTGTACATATTTATTTAGCTTAAGTTTATGATTCAGATAGTGAATGATAAGGAGGTTCAATGCTAAACCCAAAATCTTTGTATGACGCATTGGAAAATGAGAATAGGAACCAAGAGAGTGCTAAAAATTGGGATGCCCGTGCATCTTTAGATGCTCGGGTGGAATCGTTTTGCAGGCTCGATCAACTCTCTTCTCCTATCCTTTCATCTCAAGTCTTTTGTGAATTTTGTTGTGGTTTACATATGTGTAATGATTGTCCATTGTATAGTGATGTTGCTCATTGTTCTTATAACTGTGAACAGGTGAATTATATGGGAAGTTGGCCAAGTGACTCGTATGGAAGCACCTATAATCAAGAGTGGAGTACTCATTCACCCTTTGGATGGAGCTTAGATGGCCAAGAACCACTAGGAATTCAGCAACTACATCAGCAGCCTAATGTTGCACCTTCAACTCAAGATGAAGAGTTAGTGTCAGAGGAGTTGATGATGAGGTTCATAACAAGTCTTGAGGAAAGATTCCAACAAACAGAGAGGATACTTGAAGATCAATAAGCCTCGATTAACAACATAGAGCATCAAGTAGGCTTAATCTTCAAGTTATTAGCAGAAGAGCAATTGAGAACTCCATCAAACGCTGTTGAATCCGAGGAACATTTGAGCGCCATCACTTTGCGTTCAGGTGAGAATTTTTCTGGTTTATCTATTATGTTTGACGATGATGCTTATGTGCAGGACAACTCTTTGAACATGGAGATAGAACTAGAAAAGGAAGAGGCAAACATGATCCTTTTGAAAGACTATCAGCGGGAATGTGATTGATGATCTTTGAGTTGCAGTTAGAGGAATTGTTGGTAGATTTTCCACAAGTCCCCTCGATGATGAAAGATGAGCACGAGTTGTCCAATGAAGAAGTCTTGGAGGAGCTCGAGTTTCTCCTAGCAAGTGAACCAAGCCAGGGACTGAAGAAAACCATCGACACTCCGAAGAGATTGCCCAACCATCGATCCTTCCAATTGTTGAAACTCCGACTTTCAAATTGGAAGAGCCCTGAAACATCATGACTACGTCCAATTATACGAGGAGCGAGTCTTACCCATCATATTGGCAGCTTGCTTGATAGTCGGAAAGAGAAAATTGACGATTATCCCTCTAAGCGGATACTTGAAGACATTTGCTTGGAAGAAGGATGGATGGTCGTCGATCACGCCCATTTGCCTTTCACCATGAGTCCGGTAAGAAGACTCATCACATAAAAAGAAGCGCTTTTGGGAGGCACCCCAAAATTTATCTTTAATCTTTAATATTTTAACCTTTTGTTTTGAAACATTTTATTAGTTTTAGTTTTCATATTTTCAGTTTTAATTTTATTTCTTTATTTTATTATTTTGATTCTACCAGGAGGCCCGAATTTCCACAACATCGGCCTCGATGGATGATCGGGCGATCCCCTAGATCTTTTTATTTTTCCGCATTTATTTACTTTATTTTTCATACATGTCATGCACTTGGATTGTATTGCCTTTGTTCTCTTAGTTGAGCATTCCATGCGGGGTATCCATAACATTTTGCGAGGGCGGTGTGTTCTTTAAGTGTGGGGTGCTTATGGATAAACCTTAATCTCTCATATGGATTTTTAATATATCCGAAATTGCTATGGCTAGGTGTTGTGTATTTTTAGGGGATGTTAGGACCTTTGTGTTTTTATGCACTTGAGTATGCTATTTTTGGTGATTGATGACTTGATTTATAGAATTGTAGTTACTTTTCTTTCTTTGTTCATTGTCCTTAGAAAACAATTTATGGTGTTTTACACATCAACCTACTTAGAGTTAAACCGGTGTTATTTAATTGTTTTTCGAATTGTCAATTTTAACTTAGAACGTTGATAATATCATATGCATGTGTTTCTTAAGTAATGATTCAATTAATGATGTTGCGAACCAAGCGCACCTAATACCACACCCCGAAAGTGAGATTTTGAGCCAGTTGAGCATTCATTATACTTATGCTCTTTATATTTCTTGTTTGAGTGTGCATTGTACTTAACTTTGCTTCTAGAACTTGCTTTGTAATGCGTGTTGAAGTTACATGAATATTGTGAATACCATGAGATGATTTGGGCGATTTAGGATTCCCCACATTTGACCAAAAGCCTATCACCTTATGTTTCCATTAGTTAGCCAGTTTTTGAGCCTTAACCTTTTCTTCATAATCTACACCTATACACTTCAAATATACCATTCTTTACATTTATCTTTCCTTTACCCTTATGTTGGAATTTCTTTATGTGATATGTTCAACTTTATGTGGGATTAAAATGCTAGTTGCTATGTTGGTAAATTCACTAAATCTTCTTGATATTTTAAATGCTCCCTTTGATCCAATTTGTATTTGATATTCTTTATGTTTATTCGAGTGGTATGCAGCGGTCGCTAATAAGCTGCTAGTTCATTTCTTTTGAAAAAAAAAAAGGAAGAAGAAGAAGAAGAAAAAAAAATATATATAATAAACAAATCTCTTTAATTATTTATCTTTTTATTGGATTTAGAGCATTTGCGAGCGTTATTCTATGAAGTAGGGATTTTAGTGAATGATTCTTTTTGTGATCTTAGGCATTTATTCCTTTGAGCATATACTATTGTTTATCGCACGAATTTCAGCATTTTCATACTTCTATCCAAATCTCCGTACCTTTGCCCTAGCCCCATTACAACCTTGGTAAAGACCCTTTGATTCTGGTATTTACTTATTCACAGTAGCGAAGATATGATTTATGAGCAAGCTTATGGTGAGCGGGTCTTATGCATTTGCTTTAAGGGATTTGTTATTCACCTAATATACACTTTGAGCGACTTGAGTGATCCCTGTGAGGCATTGGTTCATGATGTTTGTGTTGAGTTATCATTTAAGTTACTCATGCATTAATATTATTTCCATTCTTTGTTAATGATTTGTAATTTGATTTATGATTGAGTAACCTTTGAGATGTGTTGAATACTCTCTGTTGTGGACTAGGGGCATAAACTGAAAGGAATTGCTAACTGTAGTTTTATGGGTTGAGTTGTTAATTGCTTGAGGACAAGCAATAGCTTAAGTGTGGGGTAATTTGATGAGCATAGTTTTACACATATTTGCTTGCATATTATTGCGTATGTTCTTAGCAATTATTGTGCTTTTATTCCCAGATCACCCGTGTTTTATGTTCTTTTGCATGTCAGGAACATTTATAGGACCATCATCGGTGTTTAAGCAATTATAGATCAATACGTGCGAAAACGGATGAGAATTCATCAAGATCGGACAAGAGTCCGCGTTGCACACATTGAGCACGGCCTGAGTCAAGGCCGTGCTGACCATCACGACCTAGACTCTGGCCGTGACCAACCATCAAAACTTCGTCTTCAAAATAATAGTTTGGGCACAATTTTCGTAGCCACCACGGCCTCCAGCACGGCCAGTGGTGGCCAGCACAGGGAGCAACACGGTCATGGTGAAACCCTAGTTGGTGAGATCCACAATTTCAGCACGGCATGGACTCCGGCCGTGCTGACCAGCACGGCCTTGACCACGGCCGTGCTGAGTTAAATATATAAGAAAAATTCATTTTTCTTAGAGAAAGAGGGAAAGAAGTGACATAGAGCCCTGGCGGCTGGTTTGATTTTTGCACAGTATTGAGTGCAAGAGAGAGTTGCGGGGAGTAAGAATCCTGGAATCGCAAGGTTCCGAGTGCAAAACAGTAGTGGAAGCAATTCAAGAGGCAGTTTGGGAGATTAATCAAAGTGTAGATCCGGATTTGGGTACATTCATCCAATTCGAGAGAAAAAGGTGTACATGTTTTATTTTCATTATTCTTTCATTGTAATTGATTTCCTAGATTGTTTTAAACATGAACATGTTTAACTAGACTGACTTAATCCATTGGGATTTCTTTACTATGTTGGCTTGATATTATATTGTTGGATTATTTGAGTTGGTTTTGTATTCTTCTTGTTTTTAGTATTAATAAGATTATGCATTATTCATGAGACGTTGTGAATTGTGATGTTTAGATTGCTTTATGAGATTGAGAAATCCGTTTGGCAATTGGAATTTTGAATAACAAAAACTGGTTAATAATCGCTTAGAGATAAGGATAATTAACTAGCTGGATTAAGAATTAACAAAGCTTAATAGAGGCAGATTAAAGCTTAATGCTAATTTAAGAATCAATCGTTAGGAAGAGATTCCAACTTTAGGTTATTAGGTTTAGGAATTCGGTTATCTCGAGAGAGAAACCGAATTCGGTTAAGAATTCGTCCACGGGTAGCATAATTAGACTCACCGATCCTTTATCTTTTGTTGGGTTGCCAACTAGTTTAGATTCCTTTTGGGTTTGTCTTATTGTCTTGATTATTTCATTTATTAATTACTCTTGCATCTCCCTCAGAACTTAGCTTGTAGTTAATAGTTAGTTTAGAAATTATTCATCATCCATTTTAGGTTAATATAACAAAGAACAAAGGAGTAACTCTGGGCTTTCGCTTTCCCGAGGAATACGACCTTGATACTCGCCATTAGTGCTAGACTGCATCGATAGGTACACTGCCTTAGATTGTAGCTAACACGAGTAGCAGCCATATTCTAATCTCTATCTAGTATGATGGTTTAGTTTTATTTGGCAAGCATAAACATGAGACTGTTGAGTGAAAGTGTGCGAAAGCTGTAGTCACACGCATTGGACCTATGCCTGGACAAATGTAATAAAAGAAAATTAGTTGATCGACTATGGATGTCATTCTCTAAATGATCATGGATGAATCTTTCGGAGGAAAGCTGAAATTACATGAATGGAGGCACACCCAATTATTCCAATTCGGGATTTGCCCCATTGAGGTCTCCATTATTCTTTGTTCCTATATGCACGAGTACTCCTGATGATATAAGGATTGGCATAACGAATCATGGGAATGTATTAAAAAGCTTGACCAGTGGCATTAGGGCTTAGCTTGATGATCAAGCAGGACGAGAAATAAACCCAAGCACGTAAGAGAGAAATCATGTTGCTTTTGATTAATCCAAGTAGGAGTTAGCGCATTCTGATGTTTGGCAGGCATATAAGAAGTAAATTGGGCAAAAGTGTTATTATGGAATCATGGGAACACAATTGACAAGCTTGTTTCCATTATGGAATCATGGGAACACAATTGACAAGCTTGATCGATGGCATTAGGGTGTAACTTGATGATCAAGCAGCATAAGAACCAAATCCGCATGTAGAAGGGAGAAATCATGTTGCCTTCGATTAATACAAGTGGGAATTAATGTGACCAAGGCCAAGAGCCTATATACTTCAAGAGCTCAAGACCTTTTAAAAATCCAAGAAGGACAATCATAAGATTAAAGGCCAAGAAGATGAATGAAGCACTTGTTGGGCTTATAAAGAATATTTAGGTTCAAGACACTACAAGCCATGAGGAGTCAACTTTAAAATCAAGTCCAACACTTATTAGCTTGATCCAATACCATAGTGCTTGATTAAATCCAATTGGGCCTTCATTATGCAAATCAAGCTAATAAGGAACTAACAAAGCAAGTTAGGCCATAGAGGAATTAAGGAGTAAGCCCATGCGTGTGACCTCCTTAAGTGATTAGGGTTTCAACTTAAACTTGTCGACTCATCAACAAAAGGGCGGCACCATCTATTTTTGTTGTTTAGGAAATTTTTTATACGCTAGGAAGTAATGATTTACTCCCTAAATGACTTATTTCCTTTCTCCTAGCTTATGTATTTAGGAATTTATTTCTTATTTAGTTTAGGAAGTAATTTATTAATTCCTAAGTGATTTTATTCCTTTTCTAGTATCATTCTAGGGTTGCAGGAGGACTATAACTACCTTGCATTCAGCCACCTTGTCAATCAATCTTGTATGAATTATTTTCTTATACATAAAGTGAGTTATTTTCCTTACTTTGTTCTTTGTGAACTTTTCAAGTTTTCTTGTATTGTTTGCAAATTCCTTGTCTTATCAATTTTTAAAACCTAATCTTTTAAGATCTTGGAATTATGGCGATATAGATCTTTTTATAACTAGTTATTGATTCCTTATAATCAAAGAGTTTTAGTTCCATCATTATAGATCTGAATTTGACAAACCTAAAGTTAGCATTAATTTGATTTAAGTTCTATCTCTCTATAGATAGGGTTCACATTAGGAATGCACACGTTTTGATGTTTTGGGAGTTATATAATGAATTAAATTTTCCCGTAGTGTTATTAGGTACGCCTACGCGAATTTTCTCTTATTTTTGTTAAGGAATCATGGGAACGTAATTGAAAAGCTTCACTAGTAGCATTGGAGCGTGACTTGATGATCAAGCAGGACGAGACACAAATCCACCTGCGTGATGGAGAAATTATGTTGCTTTCAATTAATCCAAGCAGGAATGTGCACATTTTGATATTTGGGATGCGTAAAATGAAGTAATTTGTACCAGAGTGTTATTAGATAGACCCACGCAAATTATCCCTTATTTCGTTAAACCGGCTCATAAAGTTCAGCCCAAACTCCTCTCTAGTTCTTGATTTGACTTTATTTTATTCATCTTCCTTTATTTGCTTATTCATATTTAACTTATAATTTCTTCATCTTATGGAATGAGGGCTTCCGCACTATGAAAACCACATGCAACTGAATATTTAAGCCAAGTGAGCATATTATTTTAGTTTTCTACCTTGCGGAGAATTAAGTTATTGGTTCTTCCAAGAACATTGCAGACCTATGAAGACTCGAACTAGTGAACCTAGACTTATCACTCACGTCCTTCCTTTATTTTGTGTTCTTCTTCTACCATTATATTTCAACTCAATTTGATTTGATCCTTACGCTTACCCATGGAAGAGAATAAAGAACTTGCAATTTCTTTCCTTATCAGATATGAAATCCTATCTAAGTTCTCATATGTTCCTTTCTTTTGTTCTTCTCTTTCTAAAATATGTTCAATATGATGGTTTGGTTTTATTTGGCGAGAATAAACATGAGTGTTGAGTTAGAGCGCACGGAAGAGGCAATCATATGCACAATGCTTGGGAAAATGCAAAAACATTAGTTGATGGAGTATTGATATCATTCTCTGAATGATCGCGGATGATTCTTTTGGAGGAAAGAGAAAACGCCAGGAATCGAGGCATTGCCTAAATATTCTGATCTAGAATTTGCACCATTAGGATCTTCATCATTCCTTGTTCCTCTAGGAATAAGGACTCATGATGACATAAGGATTGGCATAAGGAATCATGCGAATGCAGTTAACAACATTGACCGGCGACATTGGGCTTAGCTTGATGATCATGCAGGATGAGCCGTAAATCCATATGGTAAGGAAGAAATCATATTTTTTCAATTAATCCAAGATTAATACAAGTGGGAATGCGAGCGTTTTGATTTTTGGGATGCATATAACGAAGTAATTTAGGTCAGATTGTTATTAGGTAAGCATATGCAAATTTTCCCTATTTTGGTTGGCTCATAAATTTCGGACTACAAGAGTTGTTAACTAGTCAGCTCCTCTTTGGTTCATGATTTAACTTTAGTTTATTCATCATTCTTTATTTATTTATTCATATTTGATTCTTACGCTTAGCCATATGGAAGAGGATAAAGAACTTGCAATCTCCTTTCTAATTGGATCCAAAATCCTAGCTATGTTCTCATTTCCTCATTTCTTTTGTTCATCCCTTTCTAATCTATGTCTATTATGATGGCTTGGTTTTATTTAGAGAGCATAAACACGAGTGTTGAGTTAAAGCGCATGGAAGCAGAAGTCATAGACACTAATGCAAATGCTTGAACTAATATGAAGAAAGTAAATTAGTTGATGGACGACGAGAATCATGGCACGCCCTAATATTATGATTCAGGATTTGCACCATTGGAATATCCATTATTCCTTCTTGCTATATGAACAAGGAGTCCTGATGACACAAGGATTGGCATAAGGAATCATAGGAATGCAATTGACAAGCTCGACCTATGGCATTGCGGTTTAGCTTGATGATTAAGTAGGATGAGACGTAAATTCACGGGCATAATAGAGAAATCATGTTGTTTTCAATTAATCCAAGCATAATACAAGTGGTAATGCGAGTGTTTTAATGTTTGGGATGCATATAATGAAGTAATTTGGGTCAAACTGGGATTGTTTTGTCAAATTCATAAATATACACGTTTTATAGTGTTATTCTCTTATATTGACAGATATACCCCTTTTACAGGGTTGTTTTCTCATATTCTAAAATTAGCCCATTTAAGGGGTTGTTTTCTCATATTCACAAATATACCAAAATTATGGGGCTATTTTCTCCGATTGATAAATATCCCCGTACTACGAGATTGTTTTCTCATATTAAAAAAAGTAACCCCTTGTACGAGTTATTTTTTCAGACTAGCAATTACACTACTTTTACAGAGTTGTTTTCTCAGATTCATAAATATGCACGTTTTACGAGGTTGTTTTCTTATATTGACAAATATACCACTTTTACAAGGTCGTTTTCTCATATTAAATTATTAGCACTATTATGTGGTTGCTTTGTCAAATTCATAAATATACACATTTTATGCAATTATTTTCTTATATCGACAAATACCTGTTTTATGGGGTTGTTTTAGCATATTATAAACTAACCCATTTAAGGGTTTATTTTTTGATAACTCACAAATATACCAAAATTACGGGTTTATTTTTTTTGATTGATAAATATTGCTATATGATGGGCTTATTTTCTAATATTTATAAAGATACTCCTCTTACGGATTGTTTTCTCATATTAAAAAAAGTAACCCCTTGTACGAGTTATTTTTTCAGACTAGCAATTACACTACTTTTACAGAGTTGTTTTCTCAGATTCATAAATATGCACGTTTTACGAGGTTGTTTTCTTATATTGACAAATATACCACTTTTACAAGGTCGTTTTCTCATATTAAATTATTAGCACTATTATGTGGTTGCTTTGTCAAATTCATAAATATACACATTTTATGCAATTATTTTCTTATATCGACAAATACCTGTTTTATGGGGTTGTTTTAGCATATTATAAACTAACCCATTTAAGGGTTTATTTTTTGATAACTCACAAATATACCAAAATTACGGGTTTATTTTTTTTGATTGATAAATATTGCTATATGATGGGCTTATTTTCTAATATTTATAAAGATACTCCTCTTACGGATTGTTTTCTCATATTAAAAAATTACCCCTCCTACGAGGTTGTTTCCTCAAACTCGGAATTATACTATTTTTACGGGGTTGTTTTCTCAGATTAATAAATATACACGCTTTACGGTGTTCTTTTCTTATATTGATAAATATACCACTTTTACGGGGTCGTTTTCTCATATTAAATTTTTAGAACTATTATGGGGTTGTTTTCTAAAATTTATGAATATACACATTTTACGGGTTTGTTTTCTAATATTTATAAATATACCCCTCTTACAGAGTTGTTTTCTCATATTAAAAAATTTACCCCTTCTACGAGGCTGTCTTCTCAGACTCGCAATTACACTACTTTTATGATTAAATAGACCCACACATAAATTTCTCCTTGTTTTTATTAAGCAGCTCATAAAATTCGAGACTACGAGAGTTGTTGACTAGTTAAGTCCTCTCTCGTTCATGATCTCACTATAGTTATAATCGGGAATATGAGCATTTTGATGTTTGGGACGCATATAATGAAGTAAATTGGTTCGAAGTATTATTAGGTAGGGCCATATAAATTTTCTCTTATTTTTGTTATGCTGGCTTTTAAAATTTGGAACTACGAGAGTTGTTGGGCCCGTCAACTCATCTCTAGTTCTTGATTTGAGTTTAGTTTATTCATTTTTATTTATTTATTTATTCATATTTAGGTTCTAGTTTCTTCTTCTTTTGGAATGAGGGCTTTCGCACTATAAAAATTGTATGCAACCGAATACTTGAGGCTAGTGAGCATAATATTTCAATTTTCTACCTTGTGGTAATTCAAGTTATGTTTTCTTTCAAGAACTTGTGGACTTATTAACACTCGTGCTAACGAGCATAGACTTATCACTCACGTCTATGCACGCGTTTTGATATTTGTGAGGCATATAATGAAGTAAATCCGATTCAAGTGTGATTAGATATGCCCACACGAATTTCCCTTTGTTTTCATTAAGGAATCATGGGGATGTAATTGATAAACTTCACTGGTGGCATCGGAGCATTACTTGATGATCAAGCAGGATGAGAGGCAAATCCATGCGCGTGATGGAGAAATCATATTGCTTTCGATTACTCCAAGCAGAGATGTGTCCATTTTTATATTTGGGACACATATGATGAAGTAATTTGGGCAGAGTGTTATTACATAGAGCCACATGAATTTTTCTTTTTTTTTTTGGTTTAGCTAGCTCATAACCTTTGGGACTATGAAAGTTGTTTGCTAGTCAACTCCTCTCTAGTTCTTGATTTGACTTTAGTTTATTCATCTTACTTTATTTAATTATTTATATTTAGCTTCTAGTTTCTTCTTTTTATGGACTGAGGGCTTGTGCACTATGAAAACCACATGCAACCGAATATTTGAGGCTAGTGAGCATATTATTTCAGTTTTACTTTACAGACAATTAAGTATAAACATCAATAACAAAGATACAAATAGTTTAAAGAAAGTAATATATGCATTTGTTAGTGGATTTTCAACCAGTCTACTATAGATTTAATTTCTGAACGTATTTAAGGCAAATACTTCTAATAGTAAAATGAGTACAACTCCTTGACTTTTAAAATATACGACTATATGAACTAGAAAGGGCCCAATAAGCTTATTCCCAGTTTTTTACAAAATAATCTCCAAGATCTTGACTACTTGGTTGATAGAATAATAGAAAGAGATCGTGAGGAGCAGAGTGCCTTCATCAAAGCTCGTTGCATTTTCAATAATATTTTAATTAGTCATGAGGTGATCCACACCTTAAAGACTTAAAGGAAGGGGATATGGAGGGGTATTGCGTTGAACCTCGATATGAGCAAGGGTATGAAAGAATTGAATTGGAGTATCTTACGAAAATTATGATTTGGTTAGGGTTCCACCTGATTCCGATAAGATGAAACCTTGGGCGAATTACATCAGTTTTCTATTCGGTTTGTATTAATGGGCAGTAATGTGGTTTTTTGAAACCCTTTTGAAGCTTGAGTCAGGTGATTCACTCTCGCCTTTTCTCTTTCTTTTATGTTCGGAGGGGTTATCTAATAGTTTGAAGCAAGCGTGTTTGAGAGGTGAAATTAACGATGTTGAATGTTCTAGTGGAAGTCCAACAATCTCGTACCCTTCTTCGCAGATGATGCATTACTGTTTTATTAACCCTTAACCAAGGCTCTAGGTATTTTTATAAGGGAAGGGGTGAATTTGTCAAAATAAGCCATTTTCTTTAGGAATAACACCCTTGAGGATGTAAGGTCTTCTTTAGCTTCCTTGATTGGAGTTCCTAATTTTAGAGGCCAAAACAAGCGCTTGGGGCTTCTTTATCAAAATCCAAGCGCAAAACTTTAATAAAATTAAGAAGAAAGTGCTCCAACGACTAAGCAAGGTGGAAAGGTGTTGGAGTATGCCTTAAAGACAAAGAATTGTCAGTTAATTTATGTTAATTTATATATCATGTTGATGGCATAAAATTATATTAAAGGCATTGTTCAACTCTTATTGGTACGAGTTGTTATGATATTGTTAAGAAATAATCTAGACAGTTAGAGATGAATATTATGGAATGTAAACTCAAAGTATGAGAAATTATAAAACTCAAGCTCACACGACTTTTCATGACCCCTTGACCCGCAGCGTGTCTCCTTCTTCCCCTTTCTCTCTCTCTTCGGCGACCCCTCGACGCCCTCTTCTTCCTCTCTTTCTTTTCTTTTTTTTCTTTTCTTACGTATCGGCATTTAGTCCCTGGACTTTTCTTCTTTACTATTTAGTCCCTCAATTTTTTTTAATTACAACAATTTCGCCTTGCAAAATTGTCGATTAATCCTTAAACTTTTCTCTAGCTTTTTAATTAAGCCCCTAACAATTTAATTTGGGCCAAATTAGAATTATTGAAAATATATAATTACTTATTTACCCTTGCTTTTAAATGTAAAATTACTAAAGTGCCCTTGCCGACACATTTAATTATAAAAATACCAAGCATACAAATTTTAATTAAAACCCCATATTAATAAAATTATGCTTTTAATCCTTATTCGAAAATAAATTTTCAATTTAATCCTAACACCCAACTAATTTAATTAATCAATTTGCTAAATTTTTTCAATTAAAATTTATACCATTAGCTAATTAAAATGTCATTTCTCCAATAATTCTTTTATAAAATATTCTTTACTAATTCTTTCATAACTTTCAATATAGAAATTAATTTATATATTCACATCCGATAAAAATTGAACGACTGAAAATATAATCCATTCTCCAAAGAATTTACTTAATTAATTTCTTAAAAATTAAATAAATTAATTATACAAAATAACTCCCTTATTTTATCTAGCATTAAAATTCTATTTAAATCATTCCAATTAAATCAAATAAAAATAAAGTAAAATTAATTTAAATAAAAACTCATTTATTAATTATCACTAATATTATTATTATTAAAGTAAAATTCCAAGTATTATAAGAATATTTATTTCTATCATGTTCTTTGCTAATAATATCCTGTTTGCTCCAAATATGAATCATGGATCTTTCTTGGAAGGAATTGGAAGGATGCCGTGGCTTCCATTTCCATTTCCCCAATGATTCCTTTTATTGTTGTGCCATCAGCTTTGGCGAGAAACCATGCCATGTTAAAAAGGCTGTAATGAGAGGAAAAGTAAAGAATGTATACCTTTCTTCTCAGCCATCTGAAGACTACATTCCTTAAGATAGGAATATAGGAGGTCCAACTATTATAGAAAGAAAACTAGCTTTCTGAATCTTACGGGATGACTTATTTAGAACTTTGAAGTGGTGTCCGTCATGGATTTAGATGCTTGTGCACAAGTTGTTGAGTATGCCAAACTACCCAATAACTTAATGAGTGGGATAAGTATCAGAGTATGCTTCAAAATATTTCTGTCATATAGGGAGTTCTCAATCTGGATGAGATTCGCCAAAAGCTCAAAGAGTCATGCATTGAAGCCCATGTTATTGCTTCTGGTTTCCATATAGCATTCGAGGCTACCTAGAAGCTATTGGTCCAAACCAATGAAGTTTATTACAGGGAGAAGCAATTGTTATCCTTAGAAATTGAGAAGCTTATTGTTGAATCTGTAGAGGGGAAGTAGCACTATGAGGACGTTGAATCTCCCAGAATGAAAATTGACGAGAAGTTCCACTTTGAGGCTAAGGATCTTTAATGATTGTGCTTTGTCGTGCCTTATTATTGCAGGCAGATGATATTAGAGGTTATTACGCCTCAGAATCCTAGTGTTATTCTTACGGCAATTGATGATATCAATCTCCAAGATTAATTTATGTTTGTATTAGAGGAATGTAAAACTCAAGATCATGATCCTCCTCTTAGAGGATCGAATTTAGTATTAATGGTGAAGATGAGCAGACATTCAGTCATAAAGAGTAACTGAATCTCAATAAAGCTGATGATTTGCCTATTAATGGCAAATCATAAATGCTTTTCATTTTTCTTGTAACAATTACTTTTTTTTGCACAAGTACTAAGGCTTAACTTTTGGGATGTGGTCTCATCCTGCTTGTATGGATTCCTCATCATTTAGCATGATAAATCCTTTAGAATTTATTTTGAAGCTCGAACTTTAACTTTATGAAGCTCAAACACTATCATATGTAATGACTTAGAATGAATCTATAGGAAATCATTATGATATAAATATTCTATATAACAAAGTTTCGAAATAAATCCACATAGATTCACTTGATATGTAAAACTTCATATTTTATGAAGTGCAAGTGCCTCATCGTGGTGAGGTCTTAGGATGAATCTGTAAGGATTCGTCTTCCAATGTGATACTTCAATTTTATAGAGTTTTTGGATGCCTATAATGTTAAGTTCTCAAAATGAATCCATAAAGATTCGTTTGATATGCAAGACTTCATATTATGAAGTATAGGCACCACACCATGGTGAGGTCTTAAGATTAATCTAAAAGGATTTAGTTAACAAAACAAATACTCCATAAGTTAAATGAATATGTAAGGATCCATTTTGAGTTGTAAGACTTCATATTCATGAAGTGTAGGTACCTTATCGTATATATAAAAAAAAAAAAAAAAAATTTCTCCCCCCCCCCCCTTCTTCTTCTTCCTTTTCTTCTTCTTCTTCTTCTTCTTCTTCTTCCTTCCTCTTTTTCCTTTCCCCCCATCGCCTCCCTCCTTCCACCTCTTGCACCCCTCCAGCCGCCATCGCTCCTCCCTTCCCCTCCCTCCAACCGACTCTGCTCTTCTTCCTCCCTTCCCCCTCGTTATCGACGTCAACTACCGCCGTTGAACCAGCCACTTGCCACCATCCTTTCACCAATCCAGTGCCAAAATTAAGCTTTTGACTGCCGAAAACCTCCAAGCTGAGTTTCCCCCGTCATTTTCTGTCTCTGGCAACCTCGATGAAGCCTCACTAGAGCAGCGTCTTTCCAGCCTCAATCCGGTGGCTTCCGGCAAGTTTCCAACCAAAATTCTTGCGTTTTTGGACTCTCCGCAACTGAAGCTTCACGTAGGCGCTTCCAAATTCGAATTCCGACACCGTTGGCAGTACCGGCTTTCGGACCCTAATATTTTCTGGATGCACTTTTAGATTTTCAGCTCGGTATAATTTTATTTAAACCTTAAAAAATTATTTTATGAATTTAGAAAATATTATTGCTATTAATTATCAATTTTGGATAATTTAATTTAATTAGATTTAATTAATTGTGACTTAAATATAAATGATACAAATTAATGGGTATGATTAATTATTGTGTTGTTTTGTGGTAGATGATTAATTAATGGTTATTTCTGGGTCTTGCCCTGGTCGAATATACTCTCTGGACTGTGGAAGGTCCCTGGTCGAACATTGCTCTTTGGGCCTCGGCTTGTTTGGAAATCAAGTGTTTAGGCTGGATTTAAGGATCCTAGTTGAGCTTTGAAAGGAAATTTCATTTGGAAATCCAGCTTATTATGGATAATTTCATTTGATTGATAATTATCACGAATATTATTAGCATTATTATTAATAAATTTATTTTTGCTATTATCTAATATCATATTTAATGTTATTTAATATGATTATTAGTATTACACATAATTTGCATGTTTGTTTCACTTGAGACTATTCAATTTTAATTCTCAATATGTTATTGAATAAATTGTGTTTGCCTATAATTATTGTAATACCTGGAATTTTTCTTTAATAATGATAATATTAATAATAATTAATAAATGAGTTTTTATTTAAATTAATTTTACTTTATTTTTATTTGGTTTAATTGGAATGATGTAAATAGAATTTTAATGTTAGACAAAATAAGGGAGTTATTTTGTATATCTAATTTGTTTGATTTTTAAGAAATTGATTAAGTAAATCTTTTGAAAAATGGATTATATTTTTTGTCATTCAATTTTTCCCCAATATGAATATATAAACTAATTTCTATAATTGAAAGTTATGAAAGAATTGGTAAAGGATATTTTATAAAATAATTATTGGGGAAATGACATTTTAATTAGCTAATGGTGTTAATTTTAATTGAAAAATATTTAGCAAATTGATTAATTAAATTAATTGTGTTAGGATTAAATTGAGAATTTATTTTGGAATAAGGATTAAAAATATAATTTTATTAATATGGGATTTTAATGAAAATTTGTATGCTTGGTATTTTTGTAATTAAATATGTCGGCAAGGGCTTTTTGGTAATTTTATATTTAAAAGCAAGGGTAAATAAATAATTATATATTTTCAATAATTGTAATTTGGCCAAACTAAATAGTTAGGGGCTTAATTGAAAAGCTAAAGAAAAGTTTAAGGGTTAATGAGAAATTTAACAGGGCGAAATTATTGTAATTAAAGAAGTTGAGGGACTAAATGGTAAAGAAAAAAAAGTTCAGGGACCAAAAGTCGATATGGAGAGGAAAAGAAAAGAAAAGGAAAGAAAGAGAAGAAGAAAAGAAGAATGGGGAGGAGAAGCTTAGGACTGCCAACAATGGCAGATGGTGGAGAAGACTCGCTTGAGGTGCAGTGGCGACGACCCGAGTAATAGCTGTTGACGGCGAGCACGATAGTGGCAGTGGCAGCAACTAGCAGCTGGAGCAAACGGCGAAACATGTGGAGGATGACCGTAGCTTCTCACCGCTGTAGAAGGTGTTTCCAGCGACCATTTTGAATGATTCTGGTCTCAAAATGACAAGTGAGGTGCATGCTTTCTTCTCCGCCCATAATCGCATTGTGGGATTACCGGAAAAGAAAGTTTTAGTGAAGAAAGGTTGGCAGCTCAGTTTTTAAGCTTTTTTGGCCATCTCCAATGAGGTTAGATTGATCAGAGCTCACCAACGGACTCCCCTCGTCACAAGCTTTCCAATGACACTAATTTTACAGTGATCGAACTCCATTAGAAAATCGACGGTTAAAAGCCATCCGTGATTTTTCAGAATGATTAGGGACTGGATCGGAGAATCAAATGCTAGAATTATCGTCTGCGCGTTCTCTTAAGTCCATAGGCACGCTCGGATCGTCGATCGGACTCCGGCGATTGGAGGCGAGTCGACCAAGTGATCAAGCGTCTCGGTAAATTTCTAGCCCGTAAATTTTAGAGTTCATTTATAAAAACTTATGTGTTTATTGAATTGTGTTGAACATTAGAAAAAATATAGTGAGTTAAAATAATTAATTGTTAGACTGTCTACCATTAGTCGTGGTTTGTGATGTATGACGGAGTTGGGAAAAATAGTAAAGTCTTGGGGACCCGACTCCCGTTAAGATAAATTGTTGAAATATTTGAAGTGTTTTTCTGGCAGGTACTGGACCCGTTATAGGGGGGGTAAATGTCCGTAGTCTGGGGGAGGTTCTGCCGAATTTTCGGTAGAATTCTTCCGAGTCGAGATTCTTAGACAGTCAGTCCTAGGAGTCTAGACCTAGGGTTAATTGTCAAATGTTTCAATATTATTGATTAAATTGTTTTCCGTGATTAAATAATCAGTAAATTTGGCTCGCTCCACCCGAGGCATCGGAACAGAGCTAGGAGGTCGTCAGATATGTGAGTTAAAGTCATATATCTGTTTACGAGTGTCATGTTAAGATTTTTACGTGATATCTCTAATGAAATGATTAATATTTTTAATTTTTTAGTTATTTACTATTTACATATGTTTCATTTTCTGCATTATGATTTTATTGATTTCGTGTTGACTTGGGATGGGACGGCAGTAGAACATGCCACTTGATGGGTTACATCAGGACCGCGTGTGCACCGATATGAATTAGAGACAGAAAATAAGGGGTAAAGATTTGTAAATTTTAAAAGGTAAATTTAGGACTTATCCTGGTCAAGCATTGCTCTCTGGGCTGGGTTGAATGAATTTGCCGGAGTAAAGATCCCTGGTCGAGCGTCGCTCTCTGGGCGCCGACTTATTTGGAAATTTAAGTGACCAGACTGGAGTTAAGGACCCTGGTCGAGCTGCGCTCTCTGGGCGCCAGTCTTATTGGAGTAAGAGAGCCAAAAGGCTAAGACTAATAGTGATAATTAGGTGACCAGACTGGAGTTAAGGACCCTGGTCGAGCTTCGCTCTCTAGGCGCCAGTTCTGTAAGAATGAGAGAGTCAAGATGTTAGTGTTGGGATTAGGGTTTTGCTGAGGTAATCCTTCCCGTGATATGAAATAAAAATTTATTTTATTTTATTTTGCAGAAGCATAGCATGACATGTATTTTATTTTTTAATTAAGTAAATATTTTATTTAAGTGTTTATATTCATTTTTTTTAGGATATATGATTTTAACTCGCTCTTGAGACTGACAATCTCAATTTCACTATTTTTCAGGTGATTGTTAGTCTTCCCGCAGTTCTCATCTAGCAACCCGACTCTTTTATTATCGGGCTGATGTAATTGATTTTGGGCATGTTTGACTTGTAAAATTTTAGATTCTCTACAGTAGGAATTTTTAGACTTATCAAATCGTAATTTTATATTAATTCAAGTCTTGCCTAATTATGCTGGCGGACTGAAATTAATTTATAGTACACGTTGATTTAAGATTAATTATGGAAAAAGACCTTTGGATTGAGTTCAGATATTAATTTGATTGAGTTAGTGAATAGTCAGGCTTACTATGGGATTTGGTGTCCTTAAGCCTACCCATTCCCTAGTGCCCGTCACGGGCCCACAGATTGGGTCATGACAAATTATACTGTTATAATTATTATATATATTATGATTGTGATATTGGGATGAGGCGACAATAGAACATGCCACCTGATGGGTTGCATCAAGACTACGTGCGCACTGGTAATAATCAGAGACAGGTAGTAAAGGTTATTTTTAGGTTTCGCCCTAATCGAGTATAACTCTCTGGGCTATGAAAGCTTGACTGCCGGAGGAAGGTCCCTGGTCAAGCGTTGCTCTCAAGGTGCCGGCTTATTTGGAAATCAAGTTTCCAGGCTGGATTTAGGACCCTGGTTGAGCTTCGCTCTCTGGGCGCCAGACCTATTAGAATAAGAGAGCCGAAAGGCTTCTAGTATTGGAGTTAGGGTTCTGTTGAGGCACTCGTCCCATGAGTATTTCAATTGTATTTTCTTTCTGAATTATGGCATGACACGTATTTTGGTATAATATGACATGACATCCTGATTTAATAAATGTTATATTGAGGAGATTGTAATTGTTTAGGATTATATGATTTTAACTCACTCTTGAAGCTGACAGTCTCAATTTAAAATTTTCAGGTAACAATTAGGTTCTCCGCCATCCTGCGTTTGACTGCCCGACTTCCTTCTTCATCGGGCCTATTGTAAATAATTTATACTTTTATATTTTTAACTTTTAATTATTTAAAATTCTAGACTCTTCGCAGTAGTAGACCTGATATGTTATGTTTGATCTGGTCTATAATAAACTGTGGAATATTGTTAATGTCTAGTTAGAGACTTATGAATGGCATGTCGGACGGGTTTAATATTATGTTTTTATATGCATATTTAAAATGGCGATTAGTAAGGCTTACTATGGGTCTTGGTGGCCCTAAGCCTACCCATTCTCTAGTGTCGGTCACGCGCCCACAGGTCGGGTCGTGACATAAGTAATACAATGATGAATAAGAGTATCGGTCCACTAGGGACCTAATTTTGAGTACTATCTGTAATCATATACTAATGTTTAGCAATCAAAATGTTGTTTGGGTATAATAATATTTAAAAGTAAAGCAATCTTGAAAATAAAGGTTAAAACAATTGGTAAACTTATCAAGGATAAAGCTTATTTAGGTAGTGAATCCCCTTAATAGTTAAATATTTTATGAAACAAACAACAATTAAATCCAATCAAGAGTTGAGTTAGCATTCCACCAAATTAGGTTTAAACCTTTCTCAAGTGATTAAACCCCTAATTCCTAAGAGGAGAGAGAGGAATCTCTTCTCAAACCCACTCACTTAGGTCATGCAATGAGATTAAGAAACTTTTAAACCAAAGTATCTTGTAGATATATCTTTAATATCCTGATCAATCCTCAATCCCTAAGATGTAATCAATTTATAAAAAGTTATCTCTAATCAGTTTATAAAAATAAATCCCAATCAATACATCAACTTATCAATTGAAATAGATAATTAAGCAATCAAAAGGAAGAAACAACTCATAGAAAAGATTAATTGCATTAACTTTGAACTAATCCATACAAAATAAATTAGGGTTCATCAAAACCCAAATAGCAAGAAAGTTAATTCCTAAACATCACAATAATAAAATTAAGATTAGGGAGAGAAGATCTTAAACAATTCATGGAAGAGTAAAGATGAAAATCTTCAATCTTGGAAAGTAATGAAGGAAATAATGTTCTTCCTTGAGAAATGACCAATAAAAACCCTAAAAATGAAAGAAAAAATGAAATTTCCAAGTGTTTCTCTCTGTAAAAATGAATAAATGATGGAACTCCCTTAAAACAATCCTAAAATTTTATTTAAATAGTATATTTTGATGATTGACATAGGGACCACATAGGCACCACACGACAGTGTGACGTCCTTAGCTTTTTGTAGCTTGAATATGTGTCTCTTTCTATTCTTTACTTTGCAGGCTATTTTAAGGCATTGTTGAAGTCGAATTTGAGGCTTACAGTCTTCATCAACATTGTAGCTCTTGAAGAGTAGTTCATTTTAGGATTTTAATCACCTCAATTAGACCTCTGTACCTCTAGATAAGGCCCAAACACTGAGACTGACCTAAAAAAAAACAGACTACACAACATTTGAATTCACCCCAAGTTTTCTCATCCTTAGAAACCTAGTATGAAGTTGAGCCATTCATAAGAATTATAGCTTAGGAAGTCCTCTATAAATTTTATGAAGATTACTTTTTAGTTCCTAGACTTATAAGATTATGAAAACTGCATTGAGTCTAATGCAATCAAATCTGCGTAATGCTGAAATTTACCTATTTCTTCCACACGAGGAGCACACGGCCGTGTGAGCTTCCCGTGTGGACCCTTCGTGCAATCTGCCATTTTATACAACTCACACAGGAAGGCTAAACAGCCATGTGGCTTCTTGTGTCAGACTGAACTTTGGATAAATATGTCTTTTCTTTACTAGATTCTCATATTTTTTGATTCCATTTGACTCCTTGACATGTATTATCCTCAAAGTACCTAACAGAACTAAAAATCAAGCTTGAACAAACAAATCAAACTCATTTAAAGTTAAAATTAATATAAAATAAAACTCAAAACTAAGTTCCTTTTGCACTTATCAATATTCATGAAAGTGTAGGTGCCTCATCATACTGAGGTCTTTAATACTTAAGGATTTGTTAAAGGACTTAATGTTTTGAAGTTTGTAAGGTTGCCTCATCATGATAAGGTCTTTAGATGAATTTATAGGGATCTGTTTTGAGATGCAAGACTTCATATTCATAAAATGTAGGTGCCTCATCCTGATGAGGTCTTTGGATGAATCCATAAGGATTCATCTTCAAAATGTAAGACTTCATATTCATGAAGTGTACGTGCCTCATCATGGTGAGGTCTTTAGATGAATCCATAAAAATTCATCTTCAAAGTGTAAGACTTTATATTCATAAAGTGTATGTGCCTCATCATGGTGAGGTCTTTGTATGAATCCATAAGGATTCTTCTTCAAAATATAAGGCTTTATATTCATGATGTGTAGATGCTTCATCATGGTAAGGTCTTTGGATGAATCTATAAGGATTTCTCTTTAAAGTATAAGACTTCATATTCATGAAGTGTAGGTACATCATCATAGTGGGGTCTTTGAAAGAATCCATAAGGACTCGTCTTCGAAATGTAAGACCTTATATTTATGACGTATATGCGCCTCATCATAATGAGGTCTTTGGATAAATCCATAAGGATTCGTCTTCAAAGTGTAACACTTCATATCAATGAAGTCTACGTGCCTTATCATGGTGAGGTCTTTGGATGAATCCATAAGGACTCCTCTTCAAAGTGTAAGACTTAATATTCATGAGGTGTACATGCCTCATCATGGTGAGGTATTTGGATGAATCCATAAGGATTCGTCTTCAAGCTGTAAGACTTTCATGAAGTCTAGGTGCCTCATCGTAATGAGGTCTTTAATACCGAATCTTTAAGGATTTGTTAGAGGACTTTAATATCTTAAAATTTTTAAGGTTTCTTCATCATGGTGAGGTCTTTTAATACCGAATCTTAAGGGATTCATTAAAGGACTTCAATATCTTGAAGTTTTCAAGGTTGCCTTATCATGGTGAGATCTTTAAATGAATCCGTAAGGATCTGTCTTGAGATGTAAGACTTCATATTCATGAAGTATAGGTGCCTCATCATGGTGAGGTCTTTGGATGAATCCATAAGGATTCGTACCTCAATATGGTGAGGGTTTAAACACCTAATCTTTAAGGATTCGTTTTTAAGCTTCAATATCTAAAAGTTTTTTGAATGTTTGCCTCATCAGAACGAGGTCTTTTAACTGCGAATCTCTAAGGATTCATTTTCTAAACTCTAATATCTCAAAGTTTTTTAAATGTTTGCCTCATCATAATGAGGTATTTTAACTCTAAATCTCTAAGGGTTCATTTTTTGAACTTCAAAATCTCAAAGTTTTTCGAATGTTTGCCTCATCAAAATGAGGTTTTTTAAATCTGAAGCTTTAAGGATTCGTTTTTTGAATTTTAATATCTCAAAGATTTTTAAATGTTTGCCTTATCATAATGAGGTCTTTTAACTCTGAATCTCCAAGGATTCATTTTCTGAACTTTAATATCTCAAAGTTTTTTGAATGTTTGCCTCATCAAAACAAGGTCTTTTAACTCTGAATCTCTAAGGATGGATTCATTTTCTAAACTTTAATATCTCAAGATTTTTTGAATGTTTACCTCATCAGAATGAGGTCTTTTAACTCTGAATCTCAAGGATTCATTTTCTGAACTTCAATATCTCAAAGTTCTTTAAATTTTTGTCCTCATTATAATGAGGTCTTTTAACTCCGAATCTCAAAGGATTTATTTTCTGAACTTCAATATCTTGAAGTGTTTTGAATGTTTTCCTAATCAGAATGATGTCTTTTAACTCTGAATCTCCAAGTATTCATTTTATAAACTTTAATTTCTTGAAGTGTTTTGAATGTTTGCCTCATTAGATGAGGTCTTTTAACTCTAAATCTCCAAGGACTCATTTTTCTGAACTTCAATATCCCAAAGTTTTTTTTGAATGCTTGCCTCATTAGAATGAGGTCTTTTAACTTTGAATCTCCAAGAATTCTTTTTCTATACTTCAATATCTCAAAGTTTTTTGAATATTTGCCTCATCATAATCAGGTCTTTTAACTTTGAATCTCTAAGGACTCATTTTTTAAACTTCAATATCTCAAAGTATTTGAATGTTTGCCTCATCGGAACGAGGTTCTTTAACTATGAATCTCCAAGGATTCATTTTTCGAACTTCAATATCTTAAAGTTTTTTAAATGTTTTCCTCATCATAATAAGGTCTTTTAACTTCGAATCTTCGAGGATTCATTTTCTAAGCTTCAATATCTCGAAGTTTTTTGAATGTTTGCCTCATCTGAACGAGGTATTTTAACTCCAAAGCTCTAAGGATTCATTTTTTAAACTTTAATATCTCGAGATTTTTGAATGTTTGCGTCATCAGAATGAGGTCTTTTAAGTCCTAATCTCCTAAGATTCATTTTTTGAACTCAATATCTTAAATTTTTTTGAATGTCTGCCTCATTATAATGAGGTGTTTAACTCCGAATCTCTAAGGATTTATTTTTTGAACTTCAATATCTCGAACTGTTTTGAATGTTTTTCTCATCAGAATAAGGTCTTTTAACTCTGAATCTCCAAGGATTCATTTTTATAAACTTCAATATCTCGAAGTTGTTTTGAATATTTGCCTTATCAAGTCTTTTAAACTTCATAGTTTTATATTTTCTTGCCTCTCACTTGTAGAGGTCTTTTCAACTCCAAATCTATGAAGTATTTCATGCCTCTCGCATTTAGAGGCCTTTTTGACCCCACATCTATGAACTGTTTGATGCCTCTTAATTGTGGAGGTCTTTGGTCACCTTAAGTCTTTAAAGTTTTTATTGCCTCTTATTGTAGAGGTCTTCTGTCTAGAAATCTCCTTCTGTTTGGTTTATGATTAGTGCCGAATTACTAAAGATTAAGATGTCACGAGGATGAACTTCGCAAGCTAACCTCAAGCCTGTTACCATGGCCTCATATTCTGCAACATTATTAGTATCTTTGGACATAGTCTAACAACATAGGTAACTTTTACCTTTGATGGTCTTCATAAGATAATCCCTATGCCAACTCCCTTTTCATCGGAAGTGCCATCTACAAACATACTCAAGGTTTCTTATTCTATCCTTTCTTCAGCCATATCAGCACTTCAATGTTAAAGTCAAGTTAGCCAAGACTTGGGCTTTAAATGCTTATCTTGGCTTGTGTTGGATATCATGCTCAGTCAATTTGCAATGGCTTTGCCCGAACTGGGCCTAACTTTTCAATTTGCTAATTCTCAATCTTTTTCCTGGACCGTGGAGTCTAGCAATGCGAAACTCACTACTACGGCTTTTAATTTGATTTGACTCATAATTATCTTGTATAACATTGATGAAAAGGAACAAGGTTGAGTAAAACTCAGTAAGAGGATAAACAAATAACAAATGGAAACAAACAAAGATTTGTATTAAAAATGCATACAATACCATACTGTTCTTGAATACTTTTTTGCTGGAGAAAAATATTGCTAAAGTACTGAACATAAATATTTGATAAAATAATTCTAGCTGGACAAGTAAAATTTTATAAAACTACATAAGTAATAATTACTTCAATATGTATATGAAACTACAAATCCTTTTCTAGTTTAAAATCAACTAACTGCATAATCTTACTTCTATCTGAAAAATGTTTTGCTATTTCTGATATCATACCAAGAGAAAATAGTAACAATAAAATAAATAATTCAGTTGAAAATAATATACACTCATAGATGTACCCTACTGATCCCTGAAAACTTTGTTCGTAAAAACATCTCACCGGGCAGCCTAAATAATATAAAGTTACTTACTTTACCTTACTTTTAACCATGATATCACCAAAATGCCCCTACCAACACAAATATTTATAATAATACCAAAGATGAGATTTTTCCATTTAAACCCTATTTTTAATCAAAATTTACTTTTAAACCCCCTTGTAAAAATAAATATCAATTTAATCCTAGTAATTAAGTAATTTAATAAGTTAACACATTAAAATTTAAATACTGAAATTATTACTATCATGAGGCATTATTAATACTAAAATTCACTCAATTAAATTCTATAATGTTAGATCATTTCTTAAAATAATATGCCTCTAAAAATGCAACTTACCTACTAATTTATAAATGATATCCTCATATTAAATTATAAATCACCTTACTAAAATAACATCACTATCTCTACAATTTTATCTCAGATTTATAGCCTTATTATTATTTAGTTTTAAGAACTGAAATCTAATTATATGTATTTAATTATATATATTCAGATTTAGAAAATATAGAGTGCAACATTTACAATAAGTAATTTATCCTTTATATAACTCACTTAATTAATTATTTAAAAATTAAACTAATTTAATATAGTTTAATAGATCCGTTTTTATTTTTATCTAGCATTAAAAATCCTCTTATAAATTATCCAATTTAAAATAAAAATTTCTTACTCTAGTCATATACATTAAATTAATAAAACTTAGTTTTATTATCATCATTATCACAATCCTTATTATTATTATTATTACTATTATTATTATTATTATGGTATGGGCATTACACAATTGGAGGAACATTGGACCAATCTGGTTGATGTCTCAAGATGTCTCAAGGGTTAATATGTCTTTATCTTAATTGTGTAGGATTGAAAATAAGAACGTAGCTTTTGAGTAGTGACTACCACGACTTGAGCAAGCTTCTCTACCTTTGGATACCACAATTGTAGGCGGCGGTTTCGTGCATGCACCTAGTTGTCTTTAGCGACTACAGCACTATAAGGCTTTTCAACCTAGTCAGAAACACACTAACTAGTCACTGCGACTGGCGCGGAGATGGAAATCGCCACCCGAGTAACTCATCGAGACACTTTTACTAATGAGTGATGTTTCTCAGATTCCGTAAAAAGCTTATGCCATAGATTTGGAAGTCGAATAATTCTTGAACTTTCAACTATTTTTCATTTTTAATCAATTATTTCAAAAGTTGCATTTAAACTCCTAAGCTTCTAATCTTTTTTTCTATTTTATTATTTTGAAATTTTTTTTCAAAATCACCAGTGAGAGGTGCTAATTTGGTAACCTGAATTGAAAAAGGGAGAAAAGAGAATTGACTTGATGAGTCAGTAAAAAACTCAACTAACTTATTAAAACGGTGTGTTTTGCACAAAATAAAAAAGGGGGAAAACCAAAATCTTTCTACTATAACCCGAACTTTAACAAATACATAGAAAAGGTGAAACTGAAAAGTGAGAGCTTGTCTATGCTTGAAGGGAAGTGTTGTTGTGGTCCCCTAAGGTAACATTGGTCATTCGATTGAAGCTTAGAATTTTTTAGTGTACTGATAACCATTGGATCAAAAGCTAGGGCTTTGTTGGTATTGTGGCAACCATTGGATTGAAGTCTGGCATTACATTGCTGATAATTATAGGTATTGTTCCATGCTACTTGTATTTTTAATTATTTTTATTAATGAAACTAAGTAACTTGAGTTTCAAAATATGTGGTTAAAAGTAATTTAATGGAAGTATTTGTTAAGAAATAGTTTCAGTGACTTGAATTGCATGGTTTTAAAATAGCTTCTATGACAATGCAGCCTGGATTCATTTGATATTGAACTTCACTATGGAGGGTTTTTTTACTGAGAATGACATGGGTGTTGAATATATTGGGGGAGAGATTGAAATTTGAAGGGTTTAGACATAGACAAGATGGGCTATTTTGATATTGAATTTTATTTGAAAGACTTAGAATATGCTAAAATATTAAAGATTGACTATATGGACCCAAATGGTGTTGGATATTATTTCTTTAATGAAGATAGGGGTGTTATGGATATGTTACATTGTATTAGGAATGTTTCCGTGATAGTGTATTGTGAAACTGAGTTAATAGTTGAGTATATTGGTGTTAATGCAGTGGATGTAGGAGGGGACAAAGTTCATTATGAGAAAACTGATGAAGCTATCAAAGCAAGTTTTTTTGACAATAATGATGGAATTCACCTAGAGGATATTTTTGAGGCTTCTAGAATAGGGGATTTAATAATATTAATATTTTTATTTAATAATATTAATATTCATTTTTTATTTAATATTTAAATATTTATTTATGAATGTGATTATAGAGAATGATATGCATGAAGACCATAGCAGTGAAAGTGCAGAAGACCCAGACTATCATCTTGTTGAAGTATCTGAAACTGATGATGGCATGGATGATGGTGATTTTAGCTTTAATAATGAAAAGCACATTTAGGATAGAAAGAATTTGAGATGGCCAAGGACACATGAAGCTAACTCTGATGATGATGACAACCAAACAACCAGTGTGTGGAAAAGGATACTAACTGCCAGGAAAGAGAAGGGCAAAGGTGGTAAAAAAAGAGTTAACAAAAAAGCTGCACCAACAATAAAACCTTCACAACATAAGTCAACAACTATATGTGAGAATATAGAGCAATAAAACAATGGGTACAAAAGTGAATATGCTAGCTTTGATGATTCAATAATGACTACAGTGTCTAGTGAAGAAGGAGATCTAAGTCCACATAAGTCTAGGAGAGTGAGGCCAAAGGTGTATCCTCTTAATTGTGACCATAAGAATTTAAAGTTGGGAATAAGGTTAAAATTCAAAGATGCAAATGAGGGCAAGTATGCTATTTAGACATGGGCCATTCTGAATGGACATAACATTACATGGAAGAGAAGTGGTGGAGGAAAATTGGATAGTAGGTGTATTGAAGGCTGTAATTAGAGGATGAATGGAAGCAAGCTCCAAGATGAAGACACATTTATGATTAAAACATATATTGGGGAGCACAACTGTCCTAGAGCACCAACCAATAGACAAGCAACAAGTGAGTGGCTGGCCAAAGAGTTCCTAGGTACTTTTAAGAGGAACCTTAATTATTCTACTAAGCTCGTGAAGGAGGACTTGAAGTTAAACTATGATGTCTCGGTGCCCCTCATGACTTGTTATAGAGCCAAGTGGAAGGCTCTAAACTAACTCAGAGGATCATTTCAAGAACATTATACAAAGTTGAAGTCCTATCAGGTTGAGCTGAAAAAGATGGACAAAGAGGGAAGATTTGAGTTCAAGACTGAGTTGGATGCTGCTGGTAGACAAGTTTTCCAAAGGCTCTATATTAGGTTCAATTCTTTAAAAAGAGGATACTTGGATGGTTGTAGAGTACTCTTAGGTTTTGATGCATGTTTTTTAAAAATAGAGCTAAGAGGGGCTTTACTAGTTGCTGTTGCAAATGATGCAAATAATAAAATGTATCCTATTACATGGGATGTAGTAGAGCATGAGAATTAGGAAACTTGGACTTGGTTCTTCACAATTATGTCTAAAGGATTATGTATAATTGATCGACTTAGGTGGTCTTTCATGTCTGACCAACAAAAGGTAATCTTCACTATCTTTATTCTGACATATTTTAAATTGTTGTAACATATACAATATTTAATAAGATGGTTTTGTTTGCTTTGGCAGGGACTTAATTGTGCTAGGCATATATTATGCCAACTAGAAAAAGCATTATAATGGACCAAAATTTAAGAAGTTGTTCTGGGATGCTGCAAAGAGTACCTATGAGGCCTAGTTTTATTCAAAGTTGAAGGATCTTAAAGATGAGTCAGTTGAAGATTATGAAGCTTTTGTTGCAAAGGGTCCATATGTGTTTTGTAAGTCTCTTATATCTAGCTTTACACAGTGTGATAGTATAGATAACTATATCTGTGAGACTTTTAATGGATATATTATAAAGTCTAGAACAAAGCCAATTATTAAAATGTTAGAAGACATAAGAATTCATTAATGATGAGGATGCATGAGATTGCTAGGGAGATTAATGCTTGCAAAGACACAATATGCCCTAGGATAAGGACAAAAATTAGAGAAGATTAAACAACTTATGAAGTTTAACAATATTAAACCAGCAGTGGGTAGGAAGTATGAGGTCAGTTTCTCTGATGAGCAGTATGTATTTGATCTAGTGGGCAAGTCATGTACATGTAGAGCTTAGGAATTGAATGGCATCCCTTGTTGCCATGCTATTTCATGCATATATTACTTGAGAGAGGACCCAGTGAACTATGTGCCATGCTATTTAGCAACTTATCAAAATGCATTGGCCGCAATTAATGGCTAAAGAGAATGGCCTGAGATCAATGAGGATCCAATACTGCCACCAGTTTTCATCAAACCACCTGGTAGGCCAAGGAAAAATAGGAGAAAATATCCTACCGAGGAAATAAAAAATCCCTACAAATTACCCAAGACTGGTATAAAGATGAAGTGCCAAATATGTCTCTAATATGGTCATAATAAGAGATCATGCTAAATAAAGAATACACAGCCTACTGTGCCTCCAAAACCAAAGGGTAAACTTGGCAGACCAAGGAAAGAGGGAACTGCTACAACAATTGCTAAGAAAAATGCTAGAGTGGAACCAAGGAATGCTCAGCTTAGATTAAGAAAACCAGGAAAGCTAGTAAATGAAGTAATGGCTAATGAGTTTAGAAAAAGGAACTTGGTAATTATTTAACTAAACTGTTTTTCTTATTTGCATGAGATTGTATATGTAATTCATATTACATTTGATGTTTTATAGACTACACAAGGCTATAGAGTCAGAATTTTTTCAGAATCTGGAAATATATACTCTAGGGTAAGTAATGTATACTTTTTGAATTTTAATACAAATGTAATGGTGAGACATTGATGTTTACCCTCTTCTTTATGATAGATTCTTAGAGAAACTAGGGTAAACTACATCACTAGGGCAATGGCATCTGCAGTAGCCTTCTACATCTTATGCCCCCCCCCCCCCCCACACACACGCCAAGCTATATCTGAAGGGCAAGCATACAAGACTGACTAACCTTTAGCTAGTAGCATAGCTAGATAGTTATGTCCTATCCAAGCTAATAATCTGAACCTAGAAACTCAAAGATCAGTGGTTACGGCAAAGGGTAATACATGAGGACCAAATACACAATGATCAATGGCTTGTACAAGAATTCCCCGCCCTAAATTCATTTTGAAGCAAAAGAATCATTGACTTTATTTTGTTTTATTAGCATATACTACATGGATGGAAAATAAATACTATGATTTTATGGCATTATATATGCCCCTTTTGAGTTCTATTTTTTGTAGGCCTTGCTTAAGGCATTGTAATTACACAGTATATTTAAGAGTTGTAATTTGGGATATTTAGTTTTTTCATGAACTCATAATTGGTAATGAATGATTGGAGAATTCTGGTAAACAATTTAGCAACATATATGCATGAGAAAATTTCATATCTTTATTAATCTTAAGGAAGCATTAATACATTGTCTAAAATTCTTTCTTGCCTTCCAAATAGCAAATAGATTAATACAAATAACAAAGTGCTTACTACAAATTTTCCCATACAAAAGTCCTTTTGAGTTCCATCTTTTGCATCATTAATTTGTTCCTCTCCACCTTCAAAACAGCCTTCGCCTCACTCACACTATACAATTCACTTAACAATCCACGAATTTCAGCTTCATAACTTTATAACTTCTGTTGAAGAACACCATTGATAGCATCTTTGGTTTTCAGCTTTTCCTTTAATAATAGTTTTTTATTTTATTATCTCCAGTAATACTTCCCTCATTCTCCCAAAATAAGGTTCTTCGATCCGTTCAAAGTGTTTGTGGTCTCCAGGCTAAGTAGAACAGACAAGAAAAACATAGAATGAATTATATAATGCAAAATCACAACATATCAACATTGGCATAGCAAACCTTTTGCCTCAAATGACAATGATAAAACCTACGACCTGGGTTCTCAAGTATAAATGATGTTATCTGCAAACACTGCCCATGTCTACAAAACCCCCTAGACATCAAAGATATAGAATTTGTGCTTCCTTGACTCATCTTTATCTCGCATATGACCAAATTTCCACAACCTTAAACCTTTCCTAACAACGATGGAAGGATTTCAACTTTGGAGTTGCAGCAAACCTTAACACCTAATTTCAAATGAAGAAGAAAAGAATATAAAGATTTTGATTTTTCCCCTTCTCTATTTTGTGCAAAACACATCATTTTGATGATTCAGCTGAGTTTTTTGCTGAGTCATCAAGTTAATTTTTTTTTTTTCCTTTGTCGGTTTAGGTTGCCAAATAAGCAGCTCTCACCGATGATTTAAAAAAAATTTCGGAATAGTAAAATAGAAAAAAATTAAAAGCTTAGGAGTTTAAATGAAACTTTTGAAACAATTAGTTAAAATAAAAATTAGTTGAAAGTTCAGGAATTATTTGGTAATTAGGTCTTAATTTTACTGTTTAACAAATCATTCCCTATAAACACAGCAGTTTATATACAAGCATACCACATATAGTTCACTTAAGTCTAGTCTATTTTTATTAAACCCAACCCATATTAAGATTATTAATCTAATTTGCTAGTTAATTATGTATAAATCCTTTCTAGTCTAGCCTAATTACGAGTTATATTTTACCAAGCCTTTAACCGTAGATACACTACTTATTATGATAAGATCCATTTATGTGAACCTAATTGTAATATGGCCTAATCCTAACTAAAACATGGTGAAGCCCACTAAAGCCTATTTTGATTTTAGAACATAAGCCCAATTAATATTGATTAGCTTAATGGATTACAGTTTTCATGTTGGGTCTAGTTTTAACCTAAAGTCTATCTGTCAATATTTAATTAAGCAATCATGTTACAGTTATTTAACATACATTAAACCAAAGATAAATAAAAATAAAGTGTAGGAAGTAAATCTAGTTATTACAACCTAGCGTACAACTAAAATTGTAAAGAAAAAGCCCTATAACTAAGTTAGAGTGCACAAAATTGCCAAAAATACATCAAAAACTCATAAAATCCCAAAAATCAAGTCGAAATGTTGATAAGTTATAGGCATAGAGCTGATCGGCTCAATGCAGAGCCGATCAATTGGCTTTGAACTGAGCCGATCGGCTTTGGGGGTTCTCCAGGATGGTTTCTACTGTTTTTTTACAATTCTCGCATCCGAGAGACAAATTTACATGCATAGAAGGAAAAAGAAATTAATTAGAACACGAAAGGAATAAAATAAAAAAATAAATAACATCATATTAAACTAGAAATCCTAAAAAGTTATGCAAATCCTAAGAATCTGAAAACACAATGGACAAACATGGCATATTAATCATATAACCCTAATAAACTAATTTAATTACAAAATCATAAGAAAAATATAAATCTAATCATGTAATTCTAATCATTGACTAATCAGATTTGAAACCCAAATGCATACATATTATCTTATTCAAAACTCTAGTGTTCTTATTATCATACTCCAAAACCTAATAATTCAGTAACATACTAATTCATAAGAAACCATGATCTGATCACGTCAATCATGAAAATAAGACAAAAAAGAAACCCTAATCATGTTTCTTAAAAAACTTAAAGAACATGAAAATCAATTTAATGAGATAGCGATGTTGATGATGATGGATGAATGCTGGGGAACCCTCAGGTCGTTGATGGGTGCTACTCATGTTAGCTACAATCTAAGGCAGTGTACCTATCGATGCAGTCTAGCACTAATGGCGAGTATCAAGGTCGTATTCCTCGGGAAAGTGAAAGCCTAGAGTTACTCCTTTGTTCTTTGTTATATTAACCTAAAATGGATAATGAATAATTTCTAAACTAACTATTAACTACAAGCTAAGTTCCGAGGGAGATGTAGGAGTAATTGATAAATGAAATAATCAAGACAAGAAGACAAACCCAAAGGGAATCTAAACTAGTTGGCAACCGAACAAAAGATAAAGGATCGGTGAGTCTAATTATGCTACCCGTGGATGAATTCTTAACCGAATTCGGTTTCTCTCTCGAGATAACCGAATTCCTAAACCTAATAACCTAAAGTTGGAATCTCTTCCCAACGATTGATTCTTAAATTAGCATTAAACTTTAATCCGCCTCTATTAAGCTTTGTTAATTCTTAATCCGGCTAGTTAATTATCCTTATCTCTAAGTGATTATTAACCAGTTCTTATTATTCAAAATTCTAATTGCCAAACGGATTTCTCAATCTCATAAAGCAATCTAAACATCATAATTCACAACGTCTCATGAATAATGCATAATCTTATTAATACTGAAAACAAGAAGAATACAAAACCAACTCAAACAATCCAACAATATAATATCAAGCCAACATAGTAAAGAAATCCCAATGGATTAAATCAGTATAGTTAAACATGTTCATGTTTAAAACGATCTAGGAAATCAATTACAATGAAAGAATAATGAAAATAAAACATGTACACCCTTTTCTCTCGAATTGGATGAATACCCAAATCCGGATCTACACTTTGATTAATCTCCCAAACGCCTCTTGAATTGCTCCACTACTGTTTGCACTCGGAATCTTACGATTCCGGGATTCTTACTCACTGCAACTCTCTCTCGCACTCAGTATTGTGCAGAAACCGAACCAGCCGCCAGGGCTCTATGTCACTCTTTTCTCCTCCTTCTCTCTTAAGAAAACCTCATTTTTTCTTATATATTTAACTCAGCACGGCTGTGTTCAAGGCCGTGCTGGTCAGCACGGCCAAAGTCCAGGCCGTGCTGAAACTGTGGATCTCACCAAGTAGGGTTTCACCACGGCCGTGTTTCTCCCCGTGTTGTCCACCACGGGCCGTGTTTCTCCTCGTGTCGGCCACCACGGGCCGTGCTGAAGGCCGTGGTGGCTACGGAAACCGTGCCCAAAGTGCCAATTTCAAGAATCAAAGCCAATGGTTGAGCACGGCCAGAGTCCAGGCCGTGCTCAATGTATGCATTGTGGGCTCTTGTCCGATCTTGATGAATTCTCATCCGTTTCCGCACGTATTAATCTATAATTGCTTAAACAACGATGATGGTCCTATAAATGTTCCTGAAATGCAAAAGAACACAAAACACGGGTGATCTGGGAATAAAAGCACAATAATTGCTAAGAACATACGCAATAATATGCAAGCAAATATGTGTAAAACTATGCTTATCAGTCGTCATCGTAGTTGATTGTTCTGCGAGTCTCAAGAGATGTTGAAGCGGGTGAGTCGAAGTTCGGTTATTGTTAAATACCTTTTAGAATCTGTATCTAGATGTAAAAAGTGTCAAAAGAAATGACGTTAAACTAAGAAAATCCAAATTGGCAATGTATAGAGCCGGTCAGCACTGTACAGAGCCAATTAGCTCTAAATAGAGGAAGTTTGTGAAAAGTTGGCATTTTAGTCCCTAAACTTGCAAAATTCATTGATTTAACCTCAAACTTTATTTTTCTTGACAATTAACTCTAAATTAATCTCAAAAAGGTAATTTTGGTAGAATTAGCCTCAACCCTAGCCTCATATTCGCCCGTCCTTTGTCTCCCGGGACCCGAGAATGTAGTAACTTTCATTATAGGATTTTGCACAATTCCCTTGATATCTAGATCCGAAAAATGGATGCTGACAGCTGTCCCCGGTTTGTCAAAACTTATAAGGATACGATAAAAGGATATCTCTGTGAGTTGTAGAAGTTATGTCTCATAAGCTCAAACTTTGATTGTTGACTTAATATGGGGACCATGCCCGCTTAATTTTTCTAGGACTTCACTTGCTTAGGTTGATGACTTCGCCTACTATTTAGAAACCACGTCTATTGAATTTGGAACCACGTCTGTTGATTTCGAGACCACGCCCATTGATTTCATGATTGCAGAGACTTCCCTTTGGCTATTTTCTATTTCAGTAAACAATTTATCACTTCGGTTCAATTCGGTAATTTTTCATGTTCTGATACTTTTAGTTAGAATTTCCCGCCTTGGGTTGCGATCTGATTCATTTTGATGCCTTTTGAGATGCAGTTCCACCATAGACAATGACGGAGGCTCAAGGGGAAGACATGTTGAGCATTCGTTCAAACGGACCTAACACGAGGGCTCGTGCCAAAGCTATTGCTCAAGCCACTTCAAGAATTGTCACTAAGGCCTTTGCAAGGAATGGAGCATCCTCAATTTCCACACCCACCTTCAAGATTTTATCATTGTCTACTTGGCATGAAGAGACTTCCTAAACTTAAACTTTCATCTTTGGTTTTGTATTACTATTTATTTTTATTTTTTATTTGTATTTATTTAGCTTGTTTTCCTTTATTAGAAATTTAGGTTTAGGGTTCCCATATATGTGGGATATTGGTCTTGTTTTATTTTCTTACATCGAATTTTATACAAGGTATTGTGGGAGCTTTGGACTCCCCTTTGTCTTCGATGCTGCCTCTCTTATTTATGCCGACCCTATTCTTAAAAACTGTCATCCTTTAATTTACGTTCTTGTTTGGGATTAAGTCCATCTTCATACATTGTTTCATCCCATTTTCATTTCAATATGGTTGTCCTTTAATTCCCCGAATTGAGAAAGTGGGATTGTGTTCAATTTCCATCATTGTTCGTCCCTAATTTCATTATAACGTGGTTAGCCTTCATTATCTGAATTGTGATAGTGGGATTGTGCCCACTTTCAATCTTCAAATTAGTGGAATAATGTCCACCTCCTACCTACGTCACTTTGGCCTTGAATCTCTGATTTATGTTAGTGGGATTGTGCCCACTTTCAATCTTCAATTAGTGGAACCATGACCAATCTCCTGCCTACGTCACCTTGGCCTTCACTTGTCCACAATTGCATCCCATAATCATCTAACAAGTGAGAATTGTGCTGCCTCCTTCCCAAGGCCGTGGACGTGTCCTACGCCTCCTTCTATCAAGGCTATCTTAGACGTCAACAAGAGAAGCCTTGCCACACGTCTTACCTAGATCCGACTCAAGCAAGCCTTCCAAGGGGCTAACATATCATTCTATAAGCTATAATGGCACTTGGCTCGCTCTGGGAGTAAAGTGTAATTTTGATGGGTTAGAGACCAAATTTCTAATTTCTCAAAATTCAACCTTCCTCCCCCTCCGCCGGGATGCCAACTAGCCTTCTATGTGTCTTTTAGAGACTTGGATCGATTTTTGGACTAAAATGTGATTTTAATAGGCCGAAGACCTAAGCGATATTTTTGCCCTCTTCAAGACATTTATATATCCCCATATCCATTCATCATTTACTTTAGCTATTCTTCTTCACTTTTCTCTCTCAAATTCTTTTTCATTCCTTTTGTAATTTATTTCTCATTTCTTAACCAAATTCTACAAAATCAGTCTTGAAATGGCAAGCTCTTCCTCAAGATTTGCTAGACGTACCCCAATCACACTAAATTGGAAGTTATCTCCTATAATTTCTTGCCAAAACGACCTTGGCTTTCGGAAGGGAGAGGAAATCACCCTTTTGGAGAATTGAACATCCATTAGGCATTTTCGGCCATCAGAAAGGTATTTTTCTACCTTTAAACTTTGTTTCCTATGACTTATGTACTATATATACATATTATTTGCCTAAAATATGTGAAAGATTGTAAAAACATGTCAAAAAATGCGATGCCCTAGCTTGTAGAACCGACCAGCTGTGTGAAGTGCTAATCGACTATGCACACAGCCGATCAGCTCTGCACAGTCCGAATCAACTGTGCACAGGCTGAGATAAGAATTTTAGGGCTTTTTCATAAAAAATACCAACTAATAGACATATATTTACTTGTTTAGGATCTTTTCATGCGTAAATTATTTTTAATACCTATGCATTTTAGCTTTTCAGTGTGAAATTATATTGAACCGGTTCGCAGAAAACTTATATGGAGCTCGTGAGTGGTTGGATGAGCTCCCCAGCTTTATCCAAGCTAGGATTTTAAGTTTGTAGCTACACTCTCATTAGTCACCGGGAGGACTGATTACACCTCCGTCTATGCCTTGCTTGAGAGGTGGATGGACACTACTCACACCTTTCACACCCTAGTTGGCAAGCTGACACTCTCCTCTCTTTCCTTTGCTGCCATCACGGGCATTGATTTCTCTGACACGCTCTGTGATCCGCGATCAGCGCTCTGACGTTTGAGAGCACTTTATCACTGATTTGCTCGATTTCTTTTTGGCATTCAAGAACATAAGTTGCATTACTTACCTTAGCATACCCCTCACTACCAGGGTTTTGTTCCTTGAAATGCTTTGTAGGTAGATCAAATGGCTAGAGCTTTCCTGGTGTACCTCTTTGGTATAACTTTATTCAATGACTCAGAGAATTCACTGAACTTCCACTATTTGGCCCCGCTGTAGGATTTAGACTAGGTATCCTCCTACAATTGGGAGCCTACGGCTTTCGCATACTTGTATCATCAAATGGACATTACTGCCCGAGGCAGTAAGAGGATCTGCGGCTTCTGGAATATGATCCATGTAAGTCATGCTCTGACTTTCACTTTTTTTTATTTCTTTTATTGGTATTGCAAATGTTGATTCTTGTTTTTGGACCTTGGAGATCGACCTTCTAGTGGGTTCATAGGTTTTCCTCACCCGAGTCGCTAGGGCTCAAGTAGGAGTGTCCCAGTAGAGTAGGCCTAGATTCACGTGCACTGCTTGTGGATCAACTCCCTAACCTAGGATAAGATAAATAAAATTTATTAGTTGATGTAGATGATTCTATGCATGTTTATTGACTGTTTATTAGTTGTTCATTCGCGTATTTGAGTCATATTTATTCCTATTTGATCACACTTTGGTATGTTTATGAATTTTTCAGGTTTTCACACTCTTTGATAAATATTGATTGATTTATAGGCAGAAATAAAGATATTTGGATGATTTATGCATATTAGATGTTATCAGAGTTGATTCCTTGTTAACGCGCATTTCGAGGCTTTTGCACGACCTCGGACAATTTCGGAAATTTGGCATCTCATGGAGGTTGGTGCCCGTTGCCCGGGCCGTGCATAAATGCACGAGCCATGGCACGGGCCATGGCACGGACCGTGGCACGGCTATAGCACTTCTGCCTATAAATAGGTGCATGCAAAACGAGACAGGGTTCCGCTTTTGATTTCTGGACTTCTCTACGCGCGCGACCCTCACTTCTGCACCTCTGTTCTTGACATTTTGGTAGACCAACGTCAGTTCAAGGGATTGATTTGGAGAATTCAAGCAAAGATTGAAGTTTCTAGACGATTGACCGAGACATCCGAGATCCATACTTGAGGCTGGTTTCAGATTTGGCACTTGCGACATTCCCACTCCGATTCGATAGAAGAGCAGTTATATGTTTCATTTTCTTTTCTGTTATTTATTTCCTTTTGTATTTGTTTCTTTCATTATGAGTAGCTAGGATTGCCAAACCCATTAGGGTTCATCTTTGTTGATGGTTTGTGTTTAAATATTGGATTTTTTTTATCTGCCATTTTTGTAATCTTCTTACTGTTAGTAATAAAATTTGATTCAACTAATTTGAGACATGAAATTAATTGTCTTTTGGGTTGTTTCTTGACATTGAGAAATGCTTTTTACAACTAGAAATTAAATAGTAAGAACTGGTAATTAACATTTAGAGATAAGGTTAATTCACTCGTCGGATTAAGAATTAACAACTCTTAATAGTTCTAAATCATGCTTAATGCTAATCTGTAATAATCTGATAGGAAGAGATTCCATTAGGTTAGTGCAAATTTAGGAACTTAGTGAGCTCGAAAGAGGAGCGGAGTTTGATTCAGGATTTAGGCACGGGTAGCAAGATTTGCAGTTTATAAAATCAACCTTAGAATTCCATCACTTAGGTTCCCTTTGGGTTTGCTTCTTTGTTACGGTTGTTTTTCGATTGTCAGTTGCTGTTGTTCCTTTATTTGCATTCATAAGCATTAGTTAATTAATTTAGACTTCTCACACCTTATTTCAGATTAAATAACATAACGAACAGTAGTAACTTTAGATTTACCCGATCTCTAGGGATACGACCTTGATACTCACTAGTGCTAGACCGCATCGATAGGTTCACTGCCTTAAGTGTAGGTTGCATAAGTAGCCCATCAAGTTTTTGGCGCCGTTGCCGGGGAACAGTAACGGTGAATTGGAGTGAATTGTTTTTGTGTTAATTTAGTCATTATTTGTTTATTCATTTATTCTTTATTTTTTATTATTATTATTATTTGTTGTTATATTATTTTTGATTAATTGGTGGTTGTTTGGTTGTCGGTTTCAAGTTATATATGACTAGGAGCTCTAACCCTGATCCCATAGCACCTTTATTTGACTAGGAGCGCTCTCTCAGATTATTGAGACGACGTTTGCAGGCAGTTGAGGAGGAGGACGGAGTTCCAGTTCAGGTTCAAGGAACTAACGCAATGGAGAACCTCAACCCCCAGGCCGATGAGGATCAGAGGACGATGTACGAGTTTGCTCGACCATCTTTGGATGGGACGAAAACTAGTATAGTCAGACCTACTGTAGCGGTCAACAATTTTGAAATAAAAGCCGACGTGATCCAGATGATCCAGCAGAGTGTGCAGTTTGGAGGATTGCCCAACGAGGATCCCAATGCACATATCTCTAATTTTTTAGAGATTTGTGACACATTCAAGATAAACGGAATAACCGATGATGCCATTCGGGTGAGATTGTTTTCATTTTCCTTGAGGGACAAAGCTAAGAGATGGTTGCAATCCCTTCCACATCAAACAATTACTACCTGGAGGGCGTTGGCTGAAATTTTTTTATATAAGTATTTTCCTCCCGCTAAAACTGATAAACTTAGAAATGACATATCTTCTTTTGTGTAGTTTGATGATGAAAGCATGTACGATGCATGGGAGAGGTTTAAAGATCTTTTGAGATGCTGCCCACATCACGAATTGCCAATATGGATGCAGGTTCAGACCTTCTACAGCGAGTTGAACCTTGCAACGAGGCAAATGGTGGATGCTGCAGCAGGTGGGGTGCTAAACAGTAAGACGCCCGAGCAAGCTCAGAACCTGATAGAGGAAATGGCCATGAACAACTATCAGTGGCAATCCTCTAGGAGCCAACTAGGAAGACAGGGAGTGGTCAACCAAATGGACTCTACAACAGCCTTGGCAGCTCAAGTGGAGCTTCTAGCCAAGAAGATCGACCAACTCTAGATGCCGGTTCATGCAGCGAACGTTGGCTGTGAGTTTTGTGGTGGCCCGTATTAGAGTGCGAACTATACTGTGGGAGGTATGTTTGCTTCATCCTCTACTACTTTTCCATCTAATTCTGCTATGTCTTCTGATGTTGAACAGGTTGATTATATGGGGAATGCCCCAAGGCAGCAAAATAACCCTTACAACAATACATACAACCCTGGATGGCGCAATCATCCCAATTTCAGTTGGAGGAACAATAATGCCTAGGGTCCACTAGGTTTTCAAAGACTTCATCAACAACTACAGCAACAACCAGCTGGGCTTGCACAAGCTCCTCCTCCACAAGAAAAGAAGTCAAATTTAGAGGAGCTTATGATGAAGTTTGTGACGTCTACGAGAACGAGATTCCAACAGACTGATAGTGCACTTAGGAATCAGCAGGCCTCGATTCAGAACTTGGAGACTCAAATTAGCCAAATTTCTAAGATGCTTTCAGAGAGACCTTCAGGATCGCTCCCTAGGACTACAAAGTCAAACTTGAGGGAGCATTGTAAGGCTATCACCTTGCGTTCAGGTAAGAAATTGACTGGTTCTTCGCCTTTAGCTGATAAGGATAATACAATTGTGCAGGTCGAGCCAGCTAAGGAAGGACCAGACCTTGAGGTGGTAGAGAATGAGAGAAAGAAAGAAGACAGTAAAAGAGCCCGCATGGGAGCATCACCGGCCCATATCCCTGCAAGGTTGAGGCAGGATAAGGTGGACAAGCAATATAGTAAGTTTCTTGACTTATTTAAGCAGCTAAAAATTAACTTACCTTTTGTTGAGGCGATTTCACAGATCCCGAAGTACGCCAAGTTCTTAAAGGAGATTTTGAGCAACAAGAGGAAGTTGGAGGATCTTGGTCAGGTAGTGCTTAATGAGGAGTGTTCTGCTATTCTCCAGAACAAACTGCCACTCAAACGACGAGATCTAGGGACTTTTGCTATCCCTTGTATGATTGGTGATTTATCAATTAGTGGTGCATTGGCTGATTTAGGAGCTAGTATTAACTTGATGCCCACTAGTTTATTTGCCAAATTAGGGTTGCATGAACCTAAGCCTACTAGGATGAGTGTTCAGTTAGCAGATAGGACTGTTAAAATTTCTAGAGGTATTGTTGAAGATGTACTTGTAAAGGTAGATAAATTTATCTTTCCTCTGGATTTTATGGTGATGGATATGGAGGGTGAGAGCACTGTGCCTCTTATCTTGGGTATGCCTTTCCTAGCTACATCGAGGGCTGTTATCGATGTAAGTGATGGAAAGCTTAAGCTTAGAGTTGATGATGAGACCATTACCTTTGACCTAGCCACTTCCATGAGACAGTCACTGGACTATGATAATACTGTATATTCTATTGATGTGATTGATGATGTGGTTGAGTCCCATTTGCAAGAAATTTTATGTTCTGACCCTTTGCAGGTAGCATTAGCTGAGTTTAGAATAGCTTTAGGGATATGGATTAGAGCGGAGGTGGATTCCGATTTATTTGATCAAGCAGTTAGACATTTGGGGACAGATATAAATTCATATTGGGAGGATATTAGGGCGGTCTGATGCTCTTTCTCTTCGAGCCGAACCAAGGCTTCATGTATTTCAGATAGTTTGAGATACCTCCACAATATTTTAGCGCACACATTGGCTGGTAGGGGTGAGAGTTGGGGAGCTCTCAATAAGCTTGATGTTGCTTTACTCTGGCATATTCGGCAAAGGACCTATTTGGATTTAGGGTTTTCGATGGCTGCATAGATGGATTGGATTCAGAGATCGGCTAGGAAGGTAGTTATTAGCTTTGGACCATTTGTGACTAGGCTAGCTAGGAATATGGGGGTGTTGACTCACCGCTGCTCGAGTATGATGTAATCAGTTCTATGTCGTCGTTAGAACACAAAGAAATGTACAACATGCGGATGGTTACTCAGACTGAGTCTACCTCAGGCGATTTCGAGTACCACTTGACAGGTTCCACTTCAGTTAACCAGACGGGTGGCGATGGTATTGATGAGGGTGATGATGATGATGTTGACATCACCGAGGAGCAGCTTGTACCTCCACCACGTCCCTCATCTAGGCCCACTGATGTTCCTGACCCATCTATGTTCTTTAATCAATCAGTAGGCACATCCGTACATCTAGATTGGATAGGATGGAGGCCCGGATGACACAGCAGTGTGATCTTACACAGACTACTGAGGCTAGAGATTCAGTGAGAGTCTTGCGCGAGATGCTTCAGACATAGTCACATGCCACCCAACTTCTTCGGGATGACCTTGTGGCCTTGCGCACCGAGATGAGAGAAGATCATAATAGTTTTTGTTTTTCTTTACAGGATATCTCTCAGCAATTGGCTCGGATGCGAGTATCTAGTTCTTATGTGCCAGCACATGCGCCTACGCCTCGACCACCGTCTATGCTGGTATCGCCCTTTGACCTTGAAGGTTTCTTTGACAGTTTTGGTGATACCCCCTTGTCTGTTTCTTCTCCTCCAATGCCGCCTGCCCCAACCCCAGTTCCGAGTATTTCTACCAGAGCTGATGCCCCGATGTCTCCTCAGCTTGATGATCCTTTGTTCACTCCGGATTTCACCCAGCCGGACCAGGGTGGTAGGGCTGATCATGTTGAGGATTGATGAGTCTAAATTTTTTTGGATAGTTTAATTTCTTTTTATTTATTTATTCTTTTTATTTATGGATGCTATTAATCTTGTTCTAATTGTAATTATTGAACGTTATTTTGGATCATGTGGGCTATTATACCTGTTTTACACTGAGGACAGTGTTCTTCTCAAGTGTGGGGTAGGTATTTGAGTTTTGTGTAGGTACTTATTTTGTTATCTCGAACTTCTGGAAGAATGGTATTTTGCTGTTTTAATTTTATTTTTATTTTATTTGTTTTAACTGATCGAGTCTATTCATTCTTATTGTTTTTTATCTTGAGTTTTGTTTTAATCGAGTAGTTGATTTTTTTTCTTTTGAATGGACCCTTATAGCTTTTATCGAATCTTGTTGGGAAGAAGGCGATGAACGAATCTCTTAGCTTCCATCAAGCCAGGTAAAACTGGTGTTTTTCCTTAATTGTTTTCATTTTACTTTATCTTTAGGTATAGAACATTGTTAATATTGATGCTTATTATCATGATTGATTGTTTAAACTTTGGTTTGAGAGCACATGCAATTTTTACCCACTCAAATGGTGAGGTTTTGAGCCAAATTGGGCATCATTATTTTTATGCTCCTTTTCTTCTTGTTGAGTGAGCATTGCATAGAATTTTTGTTTCTAGAATTTGCTCTGTGACTTCTTTTGAGATTACATGAATTTTTAACAATCATGAGATGATATGGGCATTTAGGATTTACACAATCTGGCCAAAAGCTTAACCCTGTTTCTCCATTAGTAAACCAATTTTGAGCCTTAGCTTTTTCTTTCATTGTAATTCACCTTGACACTCATTTTATCACTTCTATTCATTCCACCATTCTTTCTACCATTGTTGCTGGGTATTATATAAGTTTATGCTGCATTTCATTTTGGATCAATTTGCATATATTTACTAAGTTGCTAGAATTCTTTTCGTAGATGCTCCCTTCAATCTAAATGGTACATTATCGTTTTACCACTTTTGATTGAGTATTGTATTACTTCATCCTGTTATTCAATATATATATATATATATATATATATATATTAATAAAAATAATGTATATATAATTTTCTCTTAGGTTCATTTCGAGCATCATCTTATTATGGGAGTAACTTAGTATTGTACAACATTTGATTCTTGGTTGTTTTCGTGCATTACTTGTATAATTTTTCAGCAACTTTTAACCTACTTTCCATATTTCTCCATACCTTACCTTAACCCCATTACAACCTGGCTGAAGACCCTTTGATTATGACTATTGATTATTTCATAGTAGTGGAGATTGTATCTATGAGCAAGCTTATGGTAAACATATTTTTCTGTATTTTTGCGTTGAGAACTTGCTGATATTCTTTCACCTATATATACACTTGTGTGTTTTGAGTGACATCTTGGAAGGCATGGCTCTCAAATTCTCAGTTTAGATAGTTTATTATTTTAATTTTAGCAGCTTTGTTAACTTTGTTCTCTTTTTCAAAGATTTAGTTATTTGGGGATGTTGAGGAAATTCGTTACGGAGTTTTGAGACTTGTTTTGAGCTAACCTTTTGCAATGTATTTGATCGAGTCATTTGGTATCTATTTGAGGAGAGAATTGTTGATTGCTTGAGGATAAGCAAACTCTCAAGTGTGGGGTAGTTTGATGTAGATGATTCTATGCATGTTTATTGACTGTTTATCAGTCGTTTATTCGCGTATTTGAGTCATATTTATTCCTATTTGATAGCACTTTGGTATTTTATGAATTTTTTAGGTTTTCGGACACTTTGATAGATATTGATTGATTTACGGGCAGAAATAAAGATATTTGGATGATTTATGCATATTAGATGTTATTAGAGTCGATTCCTTATTAATGCGCATTTATGCCTTTTGCACGACCTTGGACAATTTCGGAAATCTGGCATCTTATGGAGGTTGGTGCCCGTTGCCCGGGCCGTTACACGGGCTGTGCATATCTGCACGGGCCGTGCATAAATGCACGGGCCATGGCATGGACCATAGCACGGCTATGGCACTTCTGCCTATAAATAGGTGCACGCAAAACGAGACAGGGTTCCGCTTCTAATTTCTGGACTTCTCTATGTGCGCGACTCTCACTTCTACACCTCTGTTCATGACATTTTGGGAGACCAATGTCAGTTCAAAGGATTGATTTGGAGAATTCAAGCAAAGATTGAAGTTTCTAGAAGATTGACCGAGACATCCGAGATCCATACTTGAGGCTGGTTTCAGAATTGGCACTTGCGACATTCCCAGTCCGATTCGATAGAAGAGCGGTTATATGTTTCATTTTCTTTTCTGTTATTTATTTCCTTTTGTATTTGTTTCTTTCATTATGAGTAGCTAGGATTGCCGAAGCCATTGGGGTTCATCTTTGTTGATGGTTTGTGTTTAAATATTGGATTCTTTTTATATGCCATTTTTGTAATCTTCTTACTGTTTAGTAATAAAATTTGATTCAATTAATTTGAGACGTTAAATTAATTTTCTTTGGGGTTGTTTCTTGACATTTAGAAATGCTTTTTACAACTAGAAATTAAATAGTAAGAACTAGTAATTAACACTTAGAGATAAGGTTAATTCACTCGTCGGATTAAGAATTAACAACTCTTAATAGTTCTAAATCACGCTTAATGCTAATCTGTAATAATCTGATAGGAAGAGATTCCATTAGGTTAGTGTAGATTTAGGAACTTAGTGAGCTCGAGAGAGGAGCGGAGTTTGATTCAAGATTTAGGCACGGGTAGTAAGATTGGCAGTTTATAAAATCAACCTTAGAATTCCATCACTTAGGTTCCCTTTGGGTTTGCTTCTTTGTTAAAGTTGTTTTTCGATTGTCAGTTGTTGTTGTTCCTTTATTTGCATTCATAAGCATTAGTTAATTAATTTAGACTTCTCACACCTTATTTCAGATTAAATAACATAACGAACAGTAGTAACTTTAGATTTACCCGATCTCCAGGGATACGACCTTGATACTCACTAGTGCTAGACCGCATCGATAGGTTCACTACCTTAAGTGTAGGTTGCATAAGTAGCCCATCATTAGTCATACTCGTGATTTACATATATAGTTACTTACCTTTCTAGTTTACAGATTCTGGGTGATTGGCTGGGGGAGCACTGTCATTAGGACCCCTACATGCATTCTGCAGCTGACCTTGAGCAGAGGAGAATTCTACTGACTGAACCTACCTGTCGGGCATAGTACTTAGGAGAGAGGATCTATGTGTAGGAGTGAGGCCCTAACAAATATGAAGTTCCCTTATCTCCTCCTCTCTCTATGTTCTAGATGGTGGACCTCGCTGGGGAGGAGCTAGCAGAGTGTTTAGCGGGGTACGACGAGCCCGAAGATCTAGTCTCGACGGACAAATTACACTTCATTCATCCAATTGCTGGCTCAGTATTTTTTATGGACTTATTCAAAATTCCTTAGTTTTTATATTCTGCTTTTCTAATAATTTTATTTATAGTTCCTCCACTAGGCTCATGCTGCTCGTGAGCCGATCGAGGGGCATTCCGCCTAATGTTCTAAACCTTTCCATATCACAAGCTCCTCTGCTAGTGCTACCTATGAGGTACCTCCCACAGCCACATCTAATGTGGTTCCGGGAAGCGTCTCATTCCTTCTAGATCTAATGGTATCATACTGGAGCCCTAACAATGTGATAGAGCGCCAGCTTGCTATGGAGCATTGCCTCCTTCCGAAATTCACTCTGAGCACTTGCACACATGTAAGTTATATTCTCTTTTATGTTTTCACGTCTTCTTTTCTTGAAAAGTTAGTGACATATATGCAAATAATCGTGCAAGTTCAGAGAGACCAGTTTGAGTATGTCCATCAATTGGTCATGCCACAAGGAGGCAGTTCTTTATCCTTGGCGAGGATTGGCGAGTAACAAAATGATTTATACAAAGTAAAATGTATACATATATATATGTATGAAATGCACTATCTAATCTCCTTTTAGATTTTCATCAGAGGAACCACAAGGGCTTGCAGGGTCAAGTGGACGATCGGTAGCGTCAGGTCGATGCTCAGCAATGTCGCATTGACACTCTGTCACTTCAGCTATCGAACTTGCAGACCCAGGGAATGGACAACCGACTCAGATAATGGGATGGGAGATTCGGGAGAGAACCCCAACTTTTAATTTTTTGTTAATGTTTGTACCTTCCCTCTTTTGCCATCGCTTATACTTTTGACTCTTAGAATTTTTGTAGAATTTTTGACTTTTTGAGGGTATATAAAATCCTTCATTTTAGCTTTCAAATTGCTTTCATTTTGCTTATTTTTCTTTATTATTGCATTTATATGAGCTTATATGCAATGGAAACCGGAAAAGCACCCAAAAAATCGACAAAATTGGCCAAAATTTGCATCAGGAGGTCACACAACCGGTCGACTGTATCTTAGCCAATTCGGCTCTATGCACAGCCGATCGGCTATGCAGAGTCCGAATCGAACACTGATTTGAGGGCTATATATACCCATGCGCCTTCTCACTTTCTCACATGTGATTTTACACTTCAAAAAGCTAAAAATATGTCTGAAAAGAGTGACAAAAGCCTGCAATCTCTCTTCAAATCCTAACAGGTGATGATTGGATTAAACTCAAGAAATTTCATGTTTTCTCTTTCAAAGCCATACAACACACCGAACTTGATTATGGGTTTCTCCATTCTGCTGTCAACTTTTAATACCCAAAGGACCATGTATTTAGATTCAATGTGCAAGAGTTATGCCCCATGATTGAAGAATTCTCTGCTATTCTTAGAGTTCCCATGGATACTATTCATCCCATTGCCCTACCAAAACTCAATGAGCCTTTTCCTGGAAAACTAGTAGAATTGTTCGACATGCCCCAGACTAAGGTACTTTCTCATTCTGTTGGTGAGTACATTACCCTTACTTCGCTGATTTCTTGTTATGAGAAGAAGGAAAATGACACACCTTCTTGGATTTGGATGTTGGGCTTTTGCCTTTATGCCCAATTTTTGTTGATTTCTCCTTAGGGAGGGGGAGATATCATAATTGCTCGCATTATTGATCAAGTGGAGCAAGGAGAAGATCCAATTCCAGTCGTTTTGGCTGAAACCATTATTGGGTTCCATCAACAGTTTAGTGGCAGCCTCGTTCTCTTACAAGTACACAACCAAATCTCTTTTTTTTTACTATTTTAATTTTTATCTTAATTTTTTTCTAAGCCACCCTTTCAAGTTTTCAACTTAGCAGGCTTTAGTCTTAACTTTTCTTTAAGTCGCCCTTTCGAATTTTTGACTTAGAAGACTTATTTTTGTCTAAGCTGTCATTTCAGGTTTTCATCTTAGCTTTTTTCTATTTATTCATATTTTCTATATTTCTTTCTATCTCTTTTTGTAGATTTGGCTGCATGAGAAGCTTCAAATACTAACCATTCCGAGGAATATTGACAAGTACGAGCTGAAGCACGTACAAACTTGATCTATTATTACTTCATGGGGTCATGATGGCTTGATTTCCTAGATGAAAGGCATCCTAGACACATTCATTCGCTAGACTTGCCCTTGGTGGAGAATCAAGCATGTCATACTCATGGTGTATGGTGATTGTGTACCCTTATCCGGACTAGGGCACACCACCTTTTACACACCTTCAAGACTTTGCCGCCAATATGGGCAGAAGCAACGGATCTTGGGATTTCCACCTGAATTTAAAGGCTTCCCACTCAGACATGATTTCCCAAATAAGATATAAAGATTGTGGCCTCGCCGAGACATAAGCGAAACCTTGACTCTAAGTTCGGGTTCAGCTTCAGATTTCCACTTCTTTTGGTTTTGCTTGGTTCAAGAGGACTCGAGAACTAGCCGCTCTATCTAGGGATGCAGATATGAAGAGGAGAAGAAGATATAAAATATACTTCTTTTAGATCTCATTTATTTTGCTTAGAACTTTTAGCTTTGTTTTTCTTTCAGTTAGTGTGTAGAATGGTAAACATACATATATATGTTTGATAATAATTTTAAATAATTTATTCATTTAATAAAAGCCCAGATGGGCACATTTTGATTTCTCAAGATATAACTCTTGGCATCAGCCAATCTTTTCAGATTTTCTAGTTGATTACTTTCTCTCTTTTTACCTGACCAGCCTTTCCAATTTTTCTGATCAGCACACTACTCTTCCTATCATTTATTTTTATATATAGTATTTCTTGAGATGATCTAAGTTCCTTTTTCATCAACCAGAGCCAATTGTTGGAATCTCTGCTCGACCTGTTGATATTTTGATATTTCAGCCTCTAATACAATTGTCATAGACTTTAATTCTAACTCAACCAGCAAAACTGCTTCAGTCTCGTAAACCATAAGGTATGGTGTTTGCCCAGTTGATGTCGCTCAGTTATGCGATATCCCCAAAGGGCAAAGGGTAACTGAAACAACTAGTCTTTATGATTCCATACCATCTTCGAGAGTATTTTCTTTAAGTTCTTCTTAGTTGCTTCTACTGCTCCATTCGCCTGAGGTCTATACGGAGAAGACCTATGATGCTCGATCTTATATTCTGCTAGTAGATCTGTTGTTTCCTTCATCAACTGTACCTCATTATCCATCACGACATGATGTGGGACCCCGTATCTGCATATTATTCCTTTTTATAAATCTTGCCATCTGCTTACCTCTACGGTAGTAAACGACCCAACTTCAATCCACTTAGAGAAGTAGTCAATCGCTCGACTATGAAGCTATGATCATTTGAGGGAGGTTTTATTTCTCCAATGATGTCAATCTCCCAAGCTCTAAAGGGCTAGAGATGTTAAGTTGTGTAGCTCAGTTGGAGTTATGTGACTTAGGTCACTGTACAGCTGGCATTCACAGCATTTTCTCACCAGTGCTATACAATCTTTTTCCATTGTTAACCAATAATACCCTTACTGTATGATCTTCCTGGTTAATATTATTATCGTTCATATATGGCCCACATACTCCTTTCTGCATTTTCTCCATCACTACTTGAGCTTCTATTTTAGTCACACATTGAAGCTGTACACCCAACAACATTATTTTACTTAGGACTCTCTCATACCTGATGTAATTCCTAGCTTGAATACGCAACATGTATCTTTCCCTAGCAATCGCTTCCTTTCGATATTCCATGTTTTCTATAAACTTGTTCAAATCGTAGAACCATGGCCTCTCCTTCAGTCCTTCTGAATTTGCATTATTCGATCCTCTTGATAATAAGACGCACCCAATTTCACAATCACCAAAGGCTTCATCAAAAGCTATGAGGGATTGATCCACATAGATGATAGGATAGCCAACGCATCCACCATCTAATTCTCATCTCGAGGCAAATGTATAAAGGAACACTTGGAGAAATTACATACTAAAGTCCTGAGATAGTTGACATACGACTTCAACCTCTCTTCTTTTACTTCCCATTCCTCGAGGGCTTATTATATTACTAGTATGGAGTCCCCATAGACCATTAATTACTTAGCTCTTGCTACCATGGCTGCTTATAATCCAAATAAAGATGCTTCGTACTCTGCCATGTTAATGGTTAATTTAAAGTCTAATCTCTGGCCGTTGGCAGTATTTCTTCTCCTGGCAGGATCAGAACTACTCCTACGCCCGCACCTCTTGCATTTACAGCTTCATCGAAGTACATCTTCCACTTTTGGATCTCAATTACCCCTAGATTTTAATCAGGAAACTCTAGATCCCAAGGGTCATCTTTTTCAATCACATTCTAGGCTAAAAACTCAGCTACGACCCTACCCTTGACCACCTTCTTTGTGATGTACTCAATGTCAAACTCTGTTAGGAGTACTAACCATCTATCTAGCTTTCCTGTAAGAGATGGAGCCTCAAACAGGTACTTTAGGGGATCTATTTTTGAAATTGCCTGCACCCTATAAGACTAAAAATAGTGCCTTAACTCTCTTGTAGCCCTATATCATGGCTAGACACATCTTGTATATGAGGTTTGATGTGCGTAAAATACACACATCTAAATAGGGTTTTTAAGATTGATTTTATGGACATTTGGATGTGAATTGGTCCCAACACTCACCCTATGCGTCTGTTTGTGTGCATTAGGTTCAAAAGAAGTTAAAGAATGATAAAAGGAAGAATTTGAGCATAATTGGACACCGAAGCTGATGAAACAAGCTAAGTACGAGCATGAGGAATCTGAACATGGCCGTGTTGGTTTCAACACTGGCCGTGTTCCCCACACGGGCACCAACACAGCCGTGTTGGGTGTCATCGAACATAAAAGAAAAATAAGTTCTTAGGGAGCACGGCCACAGAGAGTAACACGGCCAGGAACCCCAAACCGTGTCCCCAACAGGGCCAGGAACACAGCCGTGTTGGCGGCGACATGAAGAATTAATTAAAAGAACAAAGAGAGGAAAGAAGAAAAGAGAGCGGGGGAGAACGTCCCAAACCCTAACTTTTCTCTACCTAAGGATTTTCTAAGCTGGAACCAAGGGAAAAGGAGACTTGGATCAGGGTTTCAAGCGGATTCCATTCAAAGATTGAAGATTGGGCGAGGTTCATTGATTGGTTTTCAAATCGAGCAAGAGGAACAAGAATCGATTCAATTGGAGCAAAAGGATTTGGGGTCATGCATTCTCATCCAAGGGTGTAATCGGGTTTTCTCTACCTTTACTCATTGTTGTAATTGAATTCTTGTGTATTTTGATAATGAACATGATTAGCTAGCTTGATTAAATCCATTGGAATTTCTTTACTATGTTGGCTTAGTATTATATTGTTGGATTGTTTGGATTAGTTTTATATTCTTCTTACTTTCAGTATTAATAAGATAATGCATTATTCATGAGACGTTGTGAATTGTGTGTTTAGATTGCTTTGTGTGATTGAGAAGTCCATTTGGCAATTAGAATTTTGAATAGCAAGAACTGGTTAATAATCGCTTAGAGATAAGGATAATTAACTAGCTGGATTAAGAATTAACAAAGCGTAATAGAGGTGGATTAAAGCTTAATGCTAATTTAAGAATCAATCGTTAGAAAGAGATTCCAACTTTAGGTTATTAGATTTAGGAATTCGGTTATCGAGAGAGAGAAACCGAAAATTCGGTCAAGAATTCGGTTATTTCGAGAGAGAAACTGAATTTGATCAAGAATTCGTCCATGGGTAGCATAATTAGACTCACCAATCCTTTATCTTTTATTTGATTGCCAACTAGTTTAGGTTCCCTTTGGGTTTGCTTTCTTGTCTTGGTTATTTTAGTTATCAATAACCAAGAGAATGCTAAAAATTGGGATACCCGTGCATCTTTTGAAGCTCGAGTGGAATCATTTGGCAGGGCTACCAATCAACTCTCCACTCCTATCCTTTCATCTCAAGTTTTTTGTGAATTTTGTTGTGGTTTACATTTGAGTAATGATTGTCCATTATATAGTGATGTTGCTCATTATTCTTATAACTATGAACAGGTGAATTATATGGGAAGTTGGCTAAATGACTCGTATGGAAGCACCTATAATCAAGAGTTGAGCACTCATTCACCCTTTGGATGAAGCTTAGATGGCCAAGAACAACCAGAATTTCAGTAGCCTAATCTTGCACCATCAACTCAAGGTGAAGAATTAGTGTCGTAGAGTGATGATGGTGTTTATCGCAAGTCTCTCGAGGATAGATTCCAACAAATAGAGAGGATACTTGAAGATGAATGCTCGATTAAGAACATAGAGCATCAAGTAGGCTTAATCTTCAAGTTACTAGTCAAGAGCAATTGGGAACTCCATCAAATGCCATCAACTGGTGAGGAGCATTTGAGCGCCATCACTTTGCATTCAGGTGAGAATTTTCCGGTTTATCTACTATGTTTGACGATGATGCTTCGCGTAGATGATTTCTTGAACATGGAGATGGAACCGGAAAGGAAGAGGGAACATAATCCCTCCGAAAGACTATCAATAGAATATACATTGATGACGTCGAAGCTGCAATTAGAGGAATTTTTGGTGGATTTTCCACAAGTCCCTTCGATGATGGAAAATGAGCACGAGTTATCCAATGAAGAAGGCTTGGAGGAGCTCGAGTTTCTTTTAGCAAGTGAACCAAGACAAGGACTAGAGAGAACCATCGACGCTCCCCAAGAAATTGCCCAACCGTCGATCCTTCCAATCAGGTGAAACTTCAAACTTTCAAATTAGAAGAGCCCTTGTAGAGCATTATGACTACGTGCAATTATATGAGGAGCTAGTCTTGCCCATCATAATTCGCGTGACTTGCTTGATAGTCTAGAAGAGGACATTGGCGATTATCCCTCTAAGCGACACAGTCATTTGCTTGGAAGAAGGATGGATGGTCGTCGATCACACCCGTTTGCTTTTCACCATGTGTTCCCAAGACGATCACATAAAAAGAAGCGCTTTTAGTAGGCAAACTAATTTTTATCTTTAATCTCTAATATTTTAACCTTTTGTTTTGAAACATTTTATTAGTTTTAGTTTTCATATTTTATTTAATTTTTGTTTCAGTTTTGATTTTAATTCCTTATTTTATTATTTGCGTACCACTCCTCTACCACAGACTAGCCAACGCCCCCGATATACCTAATGATGCACCTTTTTTCTGTCTAAGTAGTCAAGATAGTTCTTTTCCCTTTGCATTTCTTATATTTTGTACAATCGAGGATAAGCAGGTCCTTCAAGTGCTGGGTGGGTGATATTTATCCCATCTCAGTTTATTTATTTATTCTTTTGCAATTTTTTGTAAAATTTTGAAAATTTTTCACTTTGTTTCAATGCTCTTACCGTTGACTTGCTTTTGAAATCCTATTTATGTCCATGTGATCTAAAACCGATAGGTTGAGTTTTCATGGGAAGAACGTAAAGATAATTAGTTTGAGTTTTGCACTAAGTTGCTTTGGTTTATTTAATTCTATTTTGATGATTTTTGTTTGGAACCTACTCAAAAGCACACTTGTAAGAAATTGAGCCTAAATTGTAAGCATACACTTTATATACTTGTATTTATTTCTTGTTGAGAGTGCCAATTACTGTCTTTACTTTTAGAACTTGCTCGGTAATGCTTATGAGGGCCACAAGGAGAGTTTAACACTTTGGTATGATAGAGGCACTTAGGTTTTTCATTCTAGCCAAATAGCCTTCATTCGTTTATTGATTCTACAGATAACCCCTTCTTTCACCATTTTTTTTATCATATTTCATTACCACTTAGTTTTATTTTATTTTGGGTTATGATTCTGCACATGAGTTGTTTTTATTGGGAATTTTTGTCTTGAGAATAATGTGGAATCTTATAGCATCTTTCTTCAATCCAAAAGAAATTCACTCTATTATGTGAATGTTCTTCCCTTATGAAAAAAAAAGAAAAAAGAAAAAAAAAAAGAAAAAAGAGAAAAAAAAAAGACATAAAAGAATAAGAGGGAAAGGTGATGAAAAGAAAGAAAGTAAGTGAGCTAAACATTTTGACTTGATTCCTATTTCCCACCTTAGACTACTGTTCATTGTTTATCCCTTATAATTTTTGTGGCTTGTGTGCATGTCATTTATTTCATTGCAGAACACCATAGGTTCAACTCTAACCAAATTTACCTACCCCTACTTAATCCCCATTACAACCCTTATAAAGACCTCTTGACATGATTGTTGACTCTCCATAAGTGGTAGGAGTAGGATTTAAGAGCAAACATATAGTAAGTAAGGCAACAATTGATGTATTGAGCGATTAAACACTTTGAGTGATTTAGAATGAATCTAGTGAGGAGTTGGTTCTGAATAATTTTGTTGAGGCAGTATTTTGTGAATTATTGGCATCTTGGTTGTGATACTTGAATTGATTGATTCGTTTCTTTTTGTCTGACTTACGCTTGTTAAGGATATGTGCAAGAGCCCTCTAATTTGTCTGTCAGTTTAAGTGTTGTTCATTAGTGGTTTATTTTCCTTATTTTACTTTTGATTGTCGGAGATACAATGAGCCAAGTGTATTATTTGATGTGCGTAAAATACACACATCTAAATGGGGTTTTTAAGATTGATTTTATGGACATTTGGATATGAATTGGTCCCAACACTCACCCTATGCGTCTGTTTGTGTGCATTAGGTTCAAAAGAAGTCAAAGAATGATAAAGGGAAGAATTTGAGCATAATTGGATGCCGAAGCTACCGAAAAAAGCTAAGTACGAGCATGAGGAAGCTGAACAGGGCCGTGTTCCCCACACGGGAACCAACACGGCCGTGTTGGGTGTCATCGAACATAAAAGAAAAATAAGTTCTTAGGGAGCACGGCCACAGAGAGTAACACGTCCAGGAACACCAAACCGTGTTCCCAACACGGCTAGGAACACAGCCGTGTTGGCGGCGACAGGAGGAATTAATTAAAAGAATGAAGAGAGGAAAGAAGAAAAGAGAGCAGGGGAGAACGTCCCAAACCCTAACTTTTCTCTGCCTAAGGGTTTTATGAGCTGGAAACAAGGGAAAAGGAGACTCGGATCAAGGTTTCAAGCGGATTCCCTTCAAAGATTAAAGATTGGGCGAGGTTCATTGATTGGTTTTCAAATCGAGCAAGAGGAACAAGAATCAATTCAATTGGAGCAAAAGGATTTGGGGCTGTTTACTCTCATCCAAGGGTGTAATTGGGTTTTCTCTACCTTTACTCATTGTTGTAATTGAATTCTTGTGTATTTTGATAATGAACATGATTAGCTAGATTGATTAAATCCATTGGGATTTCTTTACTATGTTGGCTTAGTATTATATTGTTGGATTGTTTGGATTAGTTTTGTATTCTTCTTGCTTTCGTGATTAATAAGATAATGCATTATTCATGAGACGCTGTGGAATTGTGTGTTTGATTGGGTTTGTGTGATCGAGAAGTCCATTTGGCAATTGGAATTTTGAATAGCAAGAACTGGTTAATAATCGCTTAGAGATAAGGATAATTAACTAGCCGGATTAAGAATTAGCAAAGCTTAATAGAGGCGGATTAAAGCTTAATGCTAATTTAAGAATCAATCGTTAGGAAGAGATTCCAACTTTAGGTTATTAGATTTAGGAATTCAGTTATCTTGAGAGAGAAATCAAATTGGGTCAAGAATTCATCCTCGGGTAGCATAATTAGACTCACCAATCCTTTATCTTTTGTTTGATTGCCAACTAGTTTAGGTTCCCTTTGGGTTTGCTTTCTTGTCTTAGTTATTTTAGTTATCAATTACTCCTGCATCTCTCTTAGAACTTAGCTTGTAGCTATTAGTTAGTTTAGAAATTATTCATCATTTATTTTAGGTTAATATAACAAAGAACAAAGGAGTAACTCTAGGCTTTCACTTTCCCGAGGAATACGACCTTGATACTCGCCATTAGTGCTAGACTGCATCGATAGGTACACTGCCTTAGATTGCAGCTAACACAAGTAGCCCATCAAGGTTATACTTCTATTCATAAAGTAGCGACTTCTTACTAAGATAATAGATCTCGTGCTCCATGTTATTAGGTCCACACTGCACTACCATTTCCCGTATGGCTTTCTCTTTCAAGGCTAAATATAGGATCAGTGGCTTGCCATCCTTCGATTTCGCTTTAAGCTTAGCCATACTCATCGACACTTCGAAAATGTTCATCATACACAACGGGTTGATGTTTCCTCAAAAGCTTAAAGATAGAATCACAAACCATTGTGAGTTTGAGAATGAATCTGCTGATATATTGCAAGCATCCCAGAAAAACCTGTAACTTCTTTCTGTCTCCGATGCTGGCATCTCCAAAATAGCCTTGACCTTCTTTGGATCGATCTCTATGGCCCGCTGACTCACCATGCGCCCTAACAGCTTCCTGATGTAACTCCAAATACACTCTCCTTCGGGTTGAGTCTTAGGTTATACCTTTCCACTCCTCCTAAAAACTTATCACGAGCTTGGAAGTGCCTTCCCCGCTGAGTCTAAGCCATCTTTGAAAACTAATATTGATGATGTAGAGAAGGTAAATTGCTCTACTGATACCAATGAAGAATTTGAAGGCATGATTATTAAAGATGGTGAGGAAGACAATGATTTACTACCTTTAAGTGAGTCCAAAACTGAAGAGATCATTATTGAAGATGAGGCAAAAGTTGACTTAGTGAAAGAGTGAGAATGCACTGCTTAATATAATGGAGTCTTTTGAGCATGTTGATTTCGTTGGCACTGAAAGTATTATTTATTCTAAAGTTCCTCTAAAGCTTTCATAAAAGATGTGCAGGTCAATAATGAGTTCTTATTCTTCCTTGAGAATACATGTTTGCTTCTTTCATAATATTCGGGCAAGATTCGAGGACAAATCTTTCAAACAAAGGGGGAATGATGAGAGCCTATATAGCACAAGGAATCCTACTCCAACTAGGAATCCTAGTCCCACGAGGAGTCTTTCTTCAACTAGGAATCCTAGTCCCACGAGGAATCCTTCTCCAACTAGTAATCCTAATCCAACTAGGATTATACACGAGCCACTCAAATATGATGGATCAATGACTAGAGCTTGCATGATGAAGTTTAAGGATGCTTTAGGAGTATTCGTGAAGCAAGAGTTGAAGCTTCGATTGGAGATCCAAAGTCCAAGTGAGACTGGGCTTATTAAAATAATAGGCCTTAAGATACTCTTGTCAACTTAATTCAATATATGGAGGCATAAACAATTCAAAATATGCCCAAATGAACAAGTCAAGCTATTTGTTGTCCAATATCAAACATGGGCTGCTTATTACATGTTACTTAAGCCCAAATGTCATACATTTTTATGGGCTAGGGTTGGACGAATTTTAGGAGTATTTGTTCATTTGAAGAAGTCCTTCAATAGTTAGGAGTCTTGTTTTAAGTTATCCTTTTAGTTTAGGAGTTCTATTCCTAGTCTTATTATTATTTGCTTTCTTATCATTATAGAATTAGGTTTTTTAAGGCCTATATAAGCTAGTACAAATTTCTATGTAAAGAGAGTTGTTGAATATTGATTACTTTGGAGTTAATTCTCTTCTTTTGTTCTTTATGAACTTGGTGAATTTATCAAGTGAAGGCTTGATATTTCAAAAGCTTAGTTTAATCTAATGTTTTGTTATGTTAAACAGCCTTTAATTCCTTATAATTAAGGTTTATAAGTACAAGTTATTTAAGGGTCTGGTTGGGAGTTACAGTTTCTTTGCTTGATTAGGTGAACGATCCTTGGTGAAGACATTGACATTGAATACGGGTTTAGCACAAGTTAGCCATGTTCGTATCATATCTAAAGTCCTAAAAAGAATAGAACTCTTACTTAACTAATCTTATCTAATATGAGTTTTCTTACAAACTTAGAAAACTCTAACATCTAACCAAATAGGATACTAAGAGCTAAACAAAGGCTTCGCTAACTTGAATTTGAAGAATACTAAATAAAGCCCATTTAGGCTTCACAAACTTGGATTTTAAGAACATTAAACAAAGCCCATTTTTTATGAATTTCATTTGGGCTGAATTCTATTACTTCAATTGTTAGCGCACTCTTTCATATAGCCATTTAAGGACTCTTGAAGCTTCTTGGCACTTGACCTTGTAATTGGTCCTTTGTGGCAAACTTAATGAATCCTTCCTTGATTCTTTCTTGTTTCCCTCATCATCAAGCCCATTCAAATCAACATCTTTAAGCTTTGCCGATCCATATTAGAAGCCATAACTTGATTTTCCGCAAGGTAGAAAACTGAAATACTATTCTTGCTAGCCTAAAGTATTCAGTTGCATGCAATTTTTATAGTGTAAATGCCCTTATTCTACTAGAAGAAGAAACTATAATTTTTATAGTGTCAACAACTCTCGTAGTCCCAAATTTTATGAGCCAGCTTAATAGAAAAATAAGGAGAAATTCCCGTGGGCCTACCTAATAATACTGCTACCCAAATTACTTCATTATATGCTTCCCAAACAAGAAAATGCTCGCATTCCTGCTTGTATATGCTTGGATTAATTGAAACAATATGATTTATCCCTTAGACGCATGGATTTACGTCTCATCCTACTTGATCATCAAGCTAAGCCCGAATGCTACCGATCAACTTGTCAATTATGTTCCCATGATTCCTTACACCAACCATTATGTCATCAACAGTCCTCGTGCATAGAGGAATAAGGAATGATGGAGATCCTAGTGATGCACATCCTATATCGAAATATTTAAAAGTGCCTTGATTCTCGGCATTCCCTCTTTCCTCTAAAAGATTTGTCCGTGATCATTCCAACAATGATATCAATACTTGTTCAACTAATTTTCCTTCTTCGCGTTCATCCAAGCATTGGATCGGCGCTTATGATTGCCGCTTCCACACGCTTTCACTCAACACTCGTGTTTATGCTCCCGAAATAAAATCAAACTATCATACTAGACAAAGGGGCACAAAGAAATGAATAAAAAGAGAATATAGGCAGGATTTCATATCTGATGTGGAATAAAATCATAAGTTCTTTCTTCTCTTCCATACGACTAAGCATAAGGATCAAATAGAATTGTTATAAATACATGGGTAGACAAAGAACATAAAAGAAAGGAAGGACTAGAGCGATAAGTCCATGTTCACTAGCATGAGTGTTGATAGGCCGCAAAGTTCTTAAAAGAACCTATAACTTAATTTTTCCGCAAGGTAGAAAACTGAAATAATATGCACACTAGCATCAAGTATTCGGTTGCATGTTGGTTTTAATAATGCAAAAGCCCCCATTCCATACAAGGAAGAGACTAGAAGCTAAATATGAATATGTAAATAAAGAAAGATGAATAAACTAAGGTTAAATCAAGAACCAGAGAGGAGTTGACTAGTCAATAACTCTCGTAGTCTAAAAGTTTATGAGCCAGCTTAACGAAAACAAGGGTAAATTCGTGTGGGCCTACCTAATAAAAATCTGACCTAAATTACATCATTATATGCATCCCAAACATGAAAGTTTTGGAAAACCACAAATGCAGCGGCGCAGCGAAAGCTCTAAAAATTTCACATCTCATGGAAATTAAGGTTACAAGTTGTAATTGAGGATTTAAGTTGAGAAAAGAAAATAACTTTTCTTTTATGAACATGAAGAACACAAAGAAAAAGACGACAACCTTTAAAGAGCATAATTCTATTCTTGTTTGTTCAACTTGGTGATGAAAAATGGTTCACCAAGCTTGATTTGTGATCAAGATATTATTAAGTGAGGATAGTGGAAGGAGATGAGCCTAAAACAACTTGTGTTACGAGGTATGGCTCTTTTAAATTCTCAGTTATGCCTTTCAGACTAATGAATGCTCCTGCCATATTTTGTACTTTGATAAATTGAGTATTCCACCCTTCTTGGACAAGTTTGTCGTAGTATACTTAGATAACATCGTGATGTATAGCAAAACCTTGAAGGAACACATCCAACATCTACGACAAGTTTTCTAAGTGTTAAGGGAGAATGAGTTGTATGTCAAGAAGGAGAAGTATGCCTTTGCAAAGCCAAAGGTAATGTTCTTAGGGCACATTATGGAAGGTGGCAAGCTTAGGATGAACAAGGCAAAGGTACAAGCCAGTGAAGATTGGGAGCCATCGGGGAAGGTGACCGAGCTATGTTCTTTCCTTAGCCTCATCCATTACTATCGAAGGTTCATAATAGGCTATCATTGATCGCATCCCCACTAACTGATTTATTGAAGAAGAATAAAGTGTGGAATTAGGATGCAAAGTGTCAAATGGCATTCGAGGGATTGAAGCAAGCAGTGATGAAGGAACCTGTATTGGCCTTACCGAACCATAGCAAGGCATATGAAATACACACAGATGCTTCAGATTTTGCACTTGGTGGTGTATTAATGCAAGAGGGTCATCCTATAGCCTACGAAAGCCACAAGCTCAATGATGCTGAATGCCGCTATACAGTCTAAGAGAAGAAGATGACTGCGGTAGTTCATTATTTGTGAACTTGGAGGCATTACTTGGCGGAATTGGCAAAGAAGGGGAAGACTCGCCAATTTTGGCCAAAGGATAAGGGGCTCATTACCAAAGGAAATAGAGTCTATGTGCCAAAATGGAAAGGCTTGAGGAAGGCCATCATCAAAGAGTGCCATGATTCAAAATGGGCAGGACATCCCGGCACGCATCACACGTTAGCACTGGTGGAGCGTGGATACTATTGGCCCTAGATTCGGGGACATTGAGCTCAAGACTTAATTTATGTGTCAATAAGAAAAGGTGGAGCAAAACAAGCACGCCGATTTGCTAGAGCCATTACCGATTCCAGAGAGGCTTTGGGAAAGTATATCCATGGATTTCATCACGTGCCTACCGAACTCTGAAAGATGTAGCAATATTATGGTAGTTATGGATCACTTTAGCAATATGGAGTGTTCATTCCTGTGCCTATAAAGTTCATAGCCGAGGATGTAGCACGCCTATTTTTCAAACATATGGTGAAATATTGGGGCATATCAAAGACCATTGTCAACGATCAAGATACTCGCTTCATTGGAAGGTTTTGGATGGAATTGTTCAAGCTTTTGTGGTCTGAACTTAACTTCTCTACAAGCTTTCATCCCCAAATCGATGGACAAACAGAGAGGGTGAATGCCTTGCTAGAGTTATTCTTTAGGCATTATGTGAGTGCTAACCAAAGTGATTGGGAAAAGTTGCTTAATGTTGCCCAATTCTCATATAACTTGTAGAAGAGTGAATCAACAGGGGCGAGTCCATTCCAGATTGCCACGGGGCAACAACCATTGACTCCACACACACTAGTCGTAGGGTATAAAGGCCCTAGTCTTGTAGCATTCAAGTTTGCGAAAGGATGGCATGAGAAAGCCGACATGGCATTCGCTCATCTAACCAAGGCCACAAAGAGAATGAAGAAGTGGGCGGATGGAAAGAGGAGGCACTTAGAATTTGAGGAAGGAGCTTAGTGATGGTAAAGCTCCTTCCCCATTAAAACTGAAGGTTCGCTAAGGTGCATAAAGGACTAGTAAGGTGCTACGAAGGTCCTTTTCTAGTAGAGCAACGAGTTGGGAAGCTAGCTTATCGCTTGAAGCTTCCATCGGACTTAGAAATGCACCCTGTGTTTCATGTGAGCTTATTGAAGCCTTACCATGAAGACAAGGAAGATCTAAGTAGGGGCAAGTCAAAGAGAGCACCAACGGTAATCACAACCGTACCCGAGAAGTAAGCCGAAGAGATAATTGCACATTGGGTCATACCGAGAAGGGGTTCCTATCTATGCTATGTTGAGTATTTTGTGAAGTGGAAGGGATTATTCAAAAGTGAAGCTAGTTGGGAACAACGAGCTCAATTTGTGGAACTTCAAGGACTTAATTATATATGAGGACGCCACGAGGGCGCTAGAACGAGTAG